>NW_027286777.1:257500-384097 GCF_022747635.1 Hetaerina americana
GGACAACATCGCATGTGAACATGGAGTAATACCGCGGGAACATATTCTTGTTGTATTGGCAGTACGTCCAAGCAATCACACAATCGATTGTCTAATAAAGTCGCTTGAAAACTGGTTTACTGGTACCTGATAGATAAATGATATGAGTTATCACGGTTTAGATTTTGGTTTGTAGAATTCAATCAGTGCAATATTCTTGTTCTTATTTCAATTTATTAATGATTCTTAAATTTTTTTGAAGAAGATACTCGAGAATTATGGCAACGATTGTACAATAATAGTGGACCCCTCTTCTGCTAGGCATCATGGTTTAAGTAATGGTAATAGACAAATATTCTAGTGTTTTTTATTTACTAAAGGCTGAAGGGATTATACTTAAATGATATCATTGCAGATTATTTGTTTGGTTATCATAAGGCTTATGATACTTTATTTATTTGTCTAATGACTGGGATCCGAAAGTTGTAATGGCTAAAGTTAATGATTATTGATGTAATGCTAGATTGATTATATCTGTTGGATTTTTGATTTTGTAGGGCCAAGGCTCGATTACTTATACTTAAATATATGAAGAGTTTAACTGGGGTGGTAGCGCTTATGGTAAAACATTCTAGCGGACAATTATACTTTGAATTAAATCCATTTTGCTAAAATCCCAAGGAATATTGGTAATCCTTTCAATGATAATATGTTAATGAACAGAGTAGATTTTACTTATTTTATTTTGGTTGAGATCTTTTGAGGTGATTGAAGTATTCCGATATTATTAAATACTTCTATCACTGCGGCATTCAATGAAAAGTTTGTTGGCAATAAATATATTGTTCAATATATTTTTCCTGTTATACTTTTGATATTTATAATTATTCAACAGATTTTTCTTATCGAGAAATAGAACGTTATTTTACGAATAGATTAGATAGCAGTAAATACATTTAAATCTATAGCATTTTAAATTTTATGTATTTAACTAAAATCTTTAAGTTTATCATAGTTTTCCTCATTTAATTAAAATAATATCTATCAATTATAAAGCTGTATTTTCAAAGGAGCCGATTAATGTAAAAATTAACTACAAATGTTTGTTATATACGATACTTTTTTCACAAATATTTCATAGATAAATGAAAAACTATATCATATTGGTTAAAATCGGAAAAATTTCTCATTTATCAAAATATTAATCACAATTTAAATGGCAATCTAAACCCTAAGAGGCCGTCAACTCTTCCATGCAGACATCACATTTGTACCCTTAGGACTGGTAGGTTAGGTCGTTTATCAACCTCTTTCTCGATCACCAGTGTTTACATATTTAAAGTCGCTTAATCTCCATTTGAAATTAGTTCAATTTAAAAAAAATAAAAACAGTCATGATGAAGTTTGCTTTCCAATTTACAGGCCATTCTTGCGAAACATTAGCTCTTCAGATACCAGATAGCCCGCATCCCCCAGGGATTTATGGTTCATTGGAATTTGCACGTAAAATATATTTGAGCAATGCAGAGTGAATAAGGGATTGCGAAGTGTAATAATATCTCATTTTAAATTACTCGTACCTTTACTTGTCTGTGTTTTGGATTGAACTATTGATCACGGAAATTCCTGTGAAATATCTCATTAATATTTTTGTTGATCATTTCATTCTGTTAAGTCCATTTTAAATATTAAATATCAACTCATATTTGTCGAATTATTAATTATTGTGAATACTTTTATCAATTGCGAAAATTTCATTTCATGAACTTTCCGCAATAAAATGAACTTTTTGGAATAGGATCGTTCTTCAAAAATGTGTGACCATAGTTCTATGCGGCAACTTTTTATGAACCACATAGTTTTTTAGGAATCTGGAGCATGGCCGACTGTGCCGTCAACGATTACGGACTTAATAGATCTTAAGTTGAATCCCGACTTCGACGGCGCACAAGTAGTACGAGCAATTTCATTCGCCAACTAGCTAAGTTTCGCAGTTTGATACGGAACATCAAATGGAATTCTTGTTTACGGAAAAAACTTCCCCTTTTGTCACCTCTGAACTTCACCTCCCCTCGTGCTGTCCCGCCTGCATCATAAATTTAATAACTCGATTAGTTCAGCTTACCTGGTGATATCCTGAAGGGTAGGCAACTATTTATGCACAGCAAAAAGCATACGTTGCAGGATACATCAAACAGTTGTTTCTATTCGTTATGTCGTCGTCGGTCGGCCTATTGACTTCCCTTGGATATTTATGTGCTGAACAGATCGATATCTGTTCGCCGGTATGACGACGTGGATTATAAATATCATGAATAGACAATATTCACTATGAACATTTTTAGCATGATATTCTGAGTTCGCAGAGATTGAGAAGGTTAAAATCCCAAGAAGTGCAAATATGTTACTATATATAAGGTAAATTAGAATATCGTCGGTATGCTAATGTTAATCATATGTCTATATACTCAATCTCGGTGTACTAGATATAGTAGATACTACACGATTTAATGAAATATCTCGTAGAGCAAGTGCCGATTTCTCGAAATATGTAGCACACAACACCAACTGCCACTTCTCAAATTTGGTAGAGATAACGATATTTTTTCGATGGACGACCAATTAGTTCCCATTTTCCCATCCTCATTTTCAATAGCTCTCTTGTAAAACGGGGGTAACATGTGATTTCGGTAAGAGCTATATTACAAGCGCGTATTAATTTCCATTACTATTTCGAAATCTATTTAAAATTAAATCTCATTAACCCTGAAAACAGGATTCATTAACCCTGAAAACAGGATTCATGGATACGCAACTGTTACATTAAATAGAAAATACTGGCTGAGAGAACGGGACGGGAACGAGAGGGCCTGAAGAGAACAGAAGTATCTGAAAATTTGCTGAAGTAAATTTTTAAATGGATAATCCGTGATTACGTCCATAAATATGCATTAATACTTGGTAGATATTTCCAGACCCCTGGAAAATAAAATAAGGGTGGTACTCTAGTGGGTAGAGAGTTAGGCTATGTACCTAAATGGTTCCAGGTTTAAATGTCTCCAGGTTTTGACCCCGAGGGACACCTATCCATTACCCAATTGCGAGCTAAGCGATGAGATTTGAAATCAAAATATCAGAACAGGGGGACTTTGAATATTTGACTTTCACATACCTAAGAGTTTAGTTGACAAATAGACCTTCCGTTATTATAATCAAATATTGAGTTTATTACTGTGATGATAATAGAAAATAAAATCGGATACATGAGAACTCGTACGGAATTGGAGCTGGGAGTAGCGGACAGGGAAAAAGTAAATATATTCTCTTCAAAGCTCAGAATTACTATAACTCTAGGAATGGACTCTCATGGATGTGGCATACTCATTTCTATAAAATGGTCAGCAGGATAAATAAAAAATGCCTAGTTTGCCGTATAATATTATTTCAATTTGCTGCATTTATGAAATACTTCCAAAAGCAGGGGAAAAAACGGGTCCACCGGCACGGCTTTTTTTACGCTTCTGTTAATTTTGTGTTGTCCTAGAATATCAACCTAAACTATAATTTGCCCATGGCTATTTCGTTTAATTCCTCGAGTTGTGGAAAGTCTCGATGAATTATGTTGATGAAATGCAACTATCATCAGCGTCCGTCTTTTAGACTGAAATAATTGTTTTAATACTTGCACCGGGACATAAAAAAATCACTACTAAAATAATGCTTGAGTTATCAAACGCATGTTTTTTTTAAGCGTGCTTTTTAATTGAATTCAATATTTTTTCTGAATTGCAGGTTAGGCTGGAAAAAATCTATTTCTTCCTATTCTAAATAATGAAGGGCATTTGAAAAGAAGACGGCATTCGAAATAAGAAAAAAATTAATTTTGGTCCTCAAGTCGAGATTTTCTCCGTTTTATAATTGTGGTTTATTGTTTATCATGATGTTGCCATGAATGGAAAATATTTTAAGAGCAATTTTTGACTAAAAAGGCTTGTTTTGATTTGCATATTAAGTGATTGAAAAGTAGAAAAATTTCGTTATTAAAAGAAGCTGCAAAATAAGCGTCAACCATCGTCAATTTAATGCAATTCTCCTGAGATATTTATCTCTTAGATACGTTTTATTGTGATAAGTGTATAATATATTGTAAAATCGTTGAAGTATTAATGTTTCAAAGGTTTTTTCATTGAACAATTATATTTGAAACATGTGCCCAAAAAGAAATTGCTCAAAACTAGCAAAGAAAAATTTAAAAACAGGCGGACCGTATTTTGGAACATCTGGGCTAAAACCTAATGAAGACATTGAAGATTCATTTTACATAAATAACAAAAAATGAATACACCCTTTCAACATTCCTCCTTATATTCCTTGTATTTCATAATTTTCATTTTGCATATTTGAAAATAATTGCACCATATTAATTGAATTTAATCACATGAAGTAATGCCAAATGTTTATTGAAAATAATAAATCACGGAAGCAGTTGTAAACTTTATTTCATTCATGTTTTTTTGACATATGGTCGCCATATTCGTTCTAAAAACGTGTATCAACTGTAAATATGCAGGTTAGATGTATAATGAGAGTTTCACGAATGTCTAAAAATGGTAATATTTCCCGGAATTTATCGTGTCTCTCTGTTTCGGTCTGCTCTTCGGGATTTGGCGCCGCAATGGCGCTGTCCTTTCGAGGAATACGTCTTACACGATCGTTTTTCGTAAGAAATCCTCTGATTTCTGGGAAAGCAGACGCTATAAATATAAAAAGTATTCAGTCAGTCTTTCCATAATTATTAGCTGTTCCCATATTTTCCTAGCTCAAAACAATGAGTGTTGTGATTCGGATAAATTGTCGGTTTTTATTCATCATACGTATTTCGTTTTGCTCTGGTCGTAATCGCGTCAAGGTCTATGTTCGATTGACGAATATTTGTCACGCTCTCGGTCTTCGAGGGAGAATCACGCTCACCCAGCAATTGAAAGAGGATTCAACAAGGGGAGCGTGACTCCGACGACTTCCGGAACTCATGCTATTTACGTCTCCCAGAGGAAGCGAATGGAAGCCGATGATATTATTTTTCGACGTAATTTGAACGGGAACATTTCTCCTGTAAAAATGGTCGTCGATTTGCAAGTACTTTATGCTTTTAAGGAGAATTTGTGAACATTTACCAAAGAAAGTAATAAAAAATACCCCCCAATCAATGCATGGTCATAAAGCTACAACTATGGATCTTGGTCCGTCTTTATCGAGATGACAGTTTAGCAAACTGAAGGCAAGTGACATTTTAATACTGAAGACTCTATTTTCAGGCTGTTTTTCCTTTACGGTGGTCATCATATTGCAAGAAACGATATTTTGAAGTATGTCATAATGCGTCAAAGATAAACTTACATGATTGGAAGTGATAAAGCAGAGAGATGTCAACTCGTTAAGGGGGTGTTTCCAGAAATGAGATGTGTTAAATCTCAAATTTGGTGGTAAAGAAAAGATGTTAAGTGAATTCAAAACTATTCTAGGATGCTTTCCGTCTGAATATAAGATTGTAAGACCTCATCTACGTTAATCTATTTTAATTATAATTGCGCAATTAACTTAATTAAAATGCTATAAGCTAGCATCATTTTGCTCAGTGTATACGTAAAAAATGAAATTAATTAGTCTAGAAAACTTGTTTACGTCAATAAATAACGTTTTTTAAATGAAATCAAAAAAGTTAAAGTCCTAAAATGACTTACATCTACCGCATCTTATTTTTCAATGGTAATTTTATAAACATAACGTATCAAATTACATCAAATATAACATTTAATTTCTTTTCTGTTGTGGTGGCTATTATATTTATTTCAATTGTCCGACGGAAATAAATTTTAATTAATTAACTGTTTGAATAACGTCATAATCAAGTTTAGGATAATACCTAAAATGGAATGGAAAATCTTGAAATCTTTCGGTATTGCAGGAACACTTCTTAGAGGGAAAGCTTTTGCCTTTGGGTGATGGTTGAAGAGGATACTATTATAAGAAGCATCGGTACACACAGGGTTATTTTTCAATATAGATTCGGGGGAGTTTGCGTGGTTTTGGAAATTATATTATGAAGTAAAGGTGTTTAGAATATGCTGGAAAAGATAGCTAACCAAGGAGGAAGCCAACGTGGTATGTTTATACGTGGCAAGCTTTCGTTACGGAAGCGTCCGTATTTTAAAAAATTGGAAAAAGGAGGAAAGATCGATCGTATTCTTCGTTCTAATTCTTTCCTCGTGTCCCCATTCCAATTTTGTCTTCCTTTCCGTTCGCACCCCACTTTTAACTGCCGAACACGCCACAGTTATTATTATTATATTTATATATATATTTATTTATTTGTCTAAAAATAAATTATTTCGTGTGGAATATGCCTTTTTTCCTTACCCTCGTTCCCTAAGAAGACTTGTGGGTCCGTGGTTGTTAATCAAACCCTGGTTTTGTTGTAAATGGTCGTGAAAAAAAATAACCACGCTGTTGGCAGCTGAGTCGATGGCAAACTGGAATGTCGTCAATCTGGATTCCGCCTCGCGTGCTGTTGCTGTGTGTTCGTGTCGACTGCCTTTCCTTGAATCGTCTTAAAGGAAAACTACAGTCGGCCTTCACCTTTGAAAGCTTAATTGTAGGTACGAGTACAACTGCAATAGACGCCATTATATAACTATAACTGTTTGGTGAAGGTGGAGTGAGTTTTGTTCAATTTTCTAAGCCTATTTTTCCTTCTTTTTTTCTTACACCCTGACGTGAGGGCCGCCATTACGGCATGCGATTATTAGAAGGTATCCCATTCATGAATTCCTTCGACAACAAGATGCCTTGGATGGAAATAAGGAGGCGAGCCATTGTTTTGCATCCACTGACTCCTTTGCAGGCCCTTTGGCACTGTTGTCGACTATCAACTTGTTCGCAGACTTGAAGCAACAGTACCCTTTCTGCTGGCTCTTTTCAATTCAGTACTCTTTATAGTGCATTGCTCTTCTGATTGGCTGGATTCTTTCAGTGAAGCATTAACAATGTTTTTTGCCTAGGTTGTTGGTCATGTCCTGAGTAGACGATTTATTTCTCTCGTGAAGTTAACATTTCCTTATCCTCTCTGATAAGCTGGGGAAATTGGTTGTTGAGAAGGGACAGGTAGTTGGAAGTAAGCCATTTAAATGAACATTGCTGAAAAATTATTCCAGGATCTGGGTTTATTCATGAATAAAAGTAATAAAAAAACTTTTGGTCTCGTTGAATGTATTTTTTTCTGGGTAAGGGTGGATATTTACCTGTATTTCCAAAAATCACGAAAACCTGCAAAATTTCTTAACCGTCTCAAAACACTGGAAATATTGGAAAAATGTGCATTTAGGTCACGAGTTCTAAACAAAATCGGCCTGGTTTGTAAATTTGAAATTCTCGGTAAGAACAATACTTCATTTAGTCATGCATTGGAATTAGTTTAGATGATCACTTGCGTATTCCACGTCTAAAACTATTTTTCTGGAATAAATTCATAGATATCAGTAGAATATGTAGCGATGAGGGATGATCCGTGAAAACAATAGCGAATCATATTACGGGATGTAGGGAAATTTTCGGTTAAAAACAAAGGATTTGTAGAGAATGCTTAAAAAATTCATTAATTGGAATGTAATAAATACCTGGTTATCCGTTAGATGGGATTTTGAAAGTATGTGACATTTGTATTTTGTTTCTGTTGGAATCCATTTTGAATAAACCGAAAAACAAGGGATCCCTAGAGTTTTGGGCAGAAATTGTCGTGACAGGACGATAATTTTTCTATAGTAGTTTAACACCTTAATAGGGCATCATTATAGAATGTGAATTACGAATATTATATCCGGCTGAAATTTTTAACCCAATGAAATTGGACGGGTTAATATCTGAAGAGCAATTAAGTATTCCTACGTAATATTTGGTAATCGAATCATTAATTTGACGGGAAATAGATGGCATAAGCAGTGTATTTTGGGTCATAATTCTGTCGTGGATGAGACCTTATTGCTTAAAAGCTTCATAATTCTATTTCGGACGGTATAAGTCTTACATGTATCTTTTCGTTACCTTTTCTAAACTCAACCGTTTTGTCTTATTTTTGAACAAAAATACAGGCACATCTTTGAAAATAGTTTCTTACTTACGTTAAATCATAATTTCAATTGATTTTTAACTCTCTATCAGTGTGGATATTTTGAAATCCCCAAAAGAACATTATGTCACCTCACCAATTGCGTTCATGGATTCAATGGAAACCAAAGAAATCTGAACGAGACGGATTGACGAATGGCCCGATGTATGGTGAAAATGGGACAATGATGGAGTAAGTCATGCTCTACATTTTCTTTGGTATAGCCGGTACGCAGAGGGTTCTGTTGACCATTGATGATTCTTCGTTATTTCTCCGAAATACGTGCGTGTGTAAGACTCGCGTTGAATGGGGAAATATGTTGTTAATCCCATTCGCAGGTGTTTGCAGCTGAGCAAAACTGGCACGATAGCTCACTGGCGGGTCTGATTTCCGTGCAATCAGATGGATCGGTTCTCTTCCCATTTCACCACGTTGTTTCCGTTAAAAGGTCAAAATTCCAACCTTCAGATACCAAATTAACGTTATGTCTAGATAGGGAATACATAAAAGGTTATCTCAGTATTAGACTCGTCCTTGGACCAAAATTTTGCGGCTCGTCAATTAATTTCAAATTTATTTAATAATCGCGAAGCCCCTTCAATCCAGCAACACTTGCCTAGCCTAAACATTTCAAATGAGTTCAAATTGAAAATCTTTCAAATTGAAACCCTATCTCCAAATCACTATACCATAAACGCGTATTAGTTATTTTGTCACGATACTTCGAGCTTATTTACAATTGAAACAGTTTCGTCAATTTTTATGATGTATTTAATTTGATAGCACGGCTTCTGTGCACTGAGACCCATTAATAATGACAACTTTTATTGTTAGTGAATACATTTTTCCTTTCAAATGGACTGTATGCATAAGAGGGGTTAATGAATAAGTTTAGAATAAAATGTAATTCGGATATTTTTATTTATGCCAATAAAATACTAATGAATACGCAAATTTGAGTGTTAAATTGCCATTAAAGCGTATTTTAGAAAATAAATCATACAGACACTCTTCACAGTTTACTAACAAACGGAAGGAACTCGTGTTTCATCACTTTAGTTGGAATATTAGGACGTTACAGATATTATTATTTAGATTTTAAATTAATTCGGGAAATACAAACATATGCGAACCGTCCTTTCAAAAGGAGGGTATACATTTCTGAGTCAGTTACATTAATGTTTTTACTATTGTTCCGTAAATCTCCTTGAACTGACTTAAAACGAATTTCAGTGATATAACTATCCTATTGATTAAATATATCGTTAGCGTGATGTCCTAAATGTATGATTTGGTTGAGGGGAAAAACAATCTTTCCGTGTATGAGAATAGCTTGATATTAGGATTTTAATGACATTCGGAACCAGTCGCTAAGCTTTTCATTTGCACAATTTGTTATAGAAATTGATGAATATTTTGTGTGTGCTTGCTATATTTTAATATGCTCTTTAGTTTAATGTTTGGCAATTACAGTTGAAAAGGCTCCCTTATGGTAATTCAGTGTTTAATAGTTACGAAAAAAATTCCTTACATTTTAAAGTATTAACTTTTGAATTTTTAATGGAGCAATAATGAAATTTATAAAATTGAAAATATTGCCCTTGGGGGAAATAAACAACACGTGGCTTACCAAATGTTTCCTCTGGACACTCCGATTAATAATATTTATGCGTGTCCGACATCATGTATCAAAACAGTTGCATACTATTTTCAGATATTGTTGCGTCTCATATTTGAACTATTTTGGTATTTAAAACTTTATCGTTTTTATTTAAGTCACCACAATACACTAATATCCCATCTGGGGAAGAAATATATTGAGCTTTGTAATTTATATAATTTACTGTACTTTTCCCAATATCTTCTTAAATGATGCGTTTTATTCTAGGCAGATTCCGTTTGTTCTTATTACGCTATACGCGCCTCTGCCAAAGTGAATCCGTCTTCGTTTGAAAGGAAAAGTACTGATAATTAATGTTAACATTGATCATAAAATGTTAATCGAGGTAAAGAGATCTACAGACTAATGAGAGAATCATTTAATCAATCTGACTGGCATTATTTGTATGTCTGGTTGTTGGTTTTTTGATTCTTTAACGTTGGTTAGTGTTATTTTAATACCATGTGATTTAAAAAAAAGTTATTTAGATTTGCTTTTTCTTATTTGATATACAGAAAGAATTAGTGTGTGCCATTGGCTGGTCTTCTTCTGAACCTAATCCTAGGTCGAATGAGACCACGGTTGGACAAAATTCGAATCGAAAAATGAGATAAACTAAAAATATTAAAACTAACATTACCAAGACATTTTTTTTCGCAGAGTCGTTGTAAATGGTGACATTTTTTCCTATTACCAGGTTTCAACAAAATCTTCGGGGATGAGAGTTAAGGGAAACTTATTCATTTGGTCTTGCAAAACGATTTGCGCACGGGCTTCGTAACTGTCATACAAGCGTAGTAAAACTCGTTCGTGGAATCTCATAAGTGTTTCTCCCGAACACCATGCTTCAAAACTCTGCAAACTTTAGCACGTTCTTTTTACTTTCTTTTTACTTTTACGCGTTCTTCACGTATTTTGGAAACTCCTTCCTACTTGGAAAACGGCAACTTGGGATATTGTTTTTGGTTGCGCGCCAGCGTAGAATACAAAAATGAGAAGGGATATAATATATATTGACTCGGGTTAATGTTTTAGAAACGTGCGAGGGTGCAAAATTAGATATTATTATTGATTTCGATGAAACTGCAGGAGATACCGCGACTGTAACTTTTGAGGTAGTCAACCGCTAATAATCATTGCAAAACAACGTAATTCTCTGTAAGAGGTAGCTAAATGATTAAAGCACTCCGGACCGGACATTGAGAGATCCAGGTTCGAATCCAGGTCAAAATGAATGTTTTTTACACGTTTAAATTGCTTCATTGTATTTTAATTGAATTTATCACGTTTGAACTTAAATATAGACTGTTACTAGCAAATTTTACAGACATTTTAAATGCTATTAGACTATTTTAAGCATTGCTTCAAATTTAAATCGAACAAAAATAAATCAAATTTTACTCGTAAAATTTACTTGGGAGTGAGCTACTTTTACGCCAAAAAAGTGTCCAGAGTACCTTAATTCCTTTTAAATTGCCATTCCTCGACAAGGTTTGAGTGCTTTTCACACGAAAGGGGAAGTCAATGGTGAGAATTCTCAGCGGGGCTCGTACGTGTAATATATCTTTTCCCCCTTGAGCCCACCCATTCCGACCACTATGATCCGGAAAGGAGGGACATCTTAGACGTAAGCCACCAAAAACCCACTTTCCTTTGGGCTTGCCCCGAAAGCATAAAAAACACGCCAACCACGCCCTAAATATTCTTTCCCTCATTTCAACCCCCCCTCCTCCCCCTGCCCAAGCGGCCGACCCCCTCGCTCCTCCTCAATTCCCACCTCGTTAACCGAGATAGACTTCACCGCTTTCCGATACCATATGCCACGCCAATTACATCTGCCGTCATCTCCCCTTTACCGCTCCCTCCGGCCGGAAACATCGTCCGCAGCAGACCGATATACGCGGGAATTGCATGACTCCCTCGTAGCGTCCAGAAAACCCTCCACTAATTCCATCTCCATCCCACACCCAGCACCAGACTCCCCTTCTCTCTCTCTCTCTCTCTCTCCCTCTTCGCCGTCCATCCTGGATCCGAAAGAAAAAAGGACGAATTCTATCGCAACGTAATGTGTAGGAATTTCATGAAAGTGCTATCTGCAAATGGCAGTTGGGTGGAAGTGAGATCTGGAAACGCAGAAAATCTAGCGGAGAGCTTTGCGAAATAATACCCTTCATGCACGCTCGCCCGTCCGACTCAAAAGTTTGGTTTTGACAGGTAAGGTTAGAGCAGTCACTTTGTGCTTATACATACAATCCTGCTGTGTGAATTTAATGAATTTTGGGCATTTCCTTTCCGTTTGGTCGTCCGAGGTTCCTCAGGAAGTTCTATCACCCAAAAAATCAGTTTGCTCGGGTGAAGTCAAAAAAGAGGTGTTGGAGGGATGGTTTTCATAGGTTTTACCCGGAATCGAACTTGGACTGCCCTGCGGAAAGTAACCCAGCCCTCGCCACACGTATCAAAATTGACACTGGAGGGGAGGAGACTTTTACTTTAAGTAATATTCAACTTCAACCACCATTCAAGAGACAATTGCTGTCTTCGGTTCACCTCATGATACAGTTTTACGTAGAAAATCTGATTGCTTCACCAAAGGCACTTTTATTGAAATGAGTTTGAAAATGGTTTTGACTGTACTCGGTATGAATGGGTTTCATCAAGTAACACCTGAAAGAGAGGGCTAAATCACGAAGGTTGGTTTGATAGGTCTCAAGAAGGGTTTCAAATGGATTTGAAGGATTATACGTTTATTAGCCGACGGCACTAACCACCTGGCAACCCTGATGGTCCACGCCCGTCGACAGAAGGGAAAATAAAGCTCCCATCCGAATGTTTGCCTCCCTTGCGAATCACCATGGATACTGACAGTCTCGCGCGGTTAGCGACTCAATCTACTCCTAGCTTGCGTACACCATAATCACATGGCGTAATTTAGAATGTTGAGTGTTTCTTCCGCGATCAAGTTATTCACACTTCAAACGAAACTTCAACTACTTTCAGTACACAAATGCCATTTCTCCCGAATATTATACCGCAAAATTCTGCCGGTATTTATCTAGATCAGAATTATATTTTAAATTAAAAGTTTCTATATCTAAAGTATAAGAGCTTAGTGATTCAAAAGAATGTATTCGTAGAAAGGACGTCCGTGCAAAATGGAATATTATGTTTTTGATTCAATGCCCCGATAGCAAAAACTTTCCGCCTCTGTGTTCGTGTGTCTACGCAGTGCAACCTAAACTTCATTTTTCAAATTTTAAGTGCGTTGTTACCTCTCGTATCCTAAAGAAAGGATGTATTAGTATGATTGATTTCTCTTTTTACTTCTTGGTGAATAGTGCATGGGAGTTTTTTATTTTCCATGTGGAGTTTTATTCTGTAAGGTTCGATAAAGGCGATTTAATTTGCGTTTTCCATCCGATCACTTTGGTTCTATGACTCCGGACACTTTATTTTCCTCCATAGATATATTTATGAATTTACTGAAATATCACCGGCCTTTGAGTTGCAGCATTTTTTTAAATAGTGACGAAAGTTAATAGAAGAATAATTAGGAATTTTAGATTTATTTGTACCTGTTAAGTATTTAAAAAAATAAGATATCATGCAATAAAATCTTATAATTTCAACAATCAACTACAACTTAATTAAAATAAATTAATTACTTTCGAGGAATAAATACATTTAGATTAGCATATTAAATATGTATTTGAATAACTTATTAAATGATTAAATCTCAAAATTAAAAGAACGACTTGCATTACTTATGCTAACTGGTTGAAAACACTCTTTTATGTATCCGGGGTATATTTTACAATTCTCGATAATACGCGTAAGTAAACCCATTCTTCCTTTGTAATACAATCTTAAAATGAAGATAGAGAATGGTATGAATGTTTGGTTTTGCTTTTTACATATATTTTTTAATTTTACGTTATGTGGAGTTACCTCCACATAACGTAAAATTAAGGGAGGCATATGAATTGAGGAGGTGAACGTAGGAATATAGTCAGGCAGAAAACCAATTAATTCAATTAGATTTGCATGGAGTTAACCTTAATTTATTGGGTGGGTCTAGGAATGACAGTCATCGTTGGGCACGTTGTTGAATCAGTGTTATAGGTAACGGATAAAAATCAATGAAAAGAAAGGGAAAACGAAGGTTTCTTCGGAAACAGGAAAGCAAAGATAGACACTAAAGTTGGAAAAGATTAGTTAGAACAGTTGACTTATTTGGGAAATACTTTGAAAAAGTTGGAAAAATTAATAAATTCATCAATATTTGCGTAGGGTAAAGAAGATTGTGGAACAAATGGGATTTGCTGAAGAGTGCTATGTATAGGTATGTGAAGTGGAGAAAATGGGGAGCGAAAGTCTAGAGATAATTCTTGTAAGTTACTGAAGCTTGGTCGTTGTGCCAAGAGAATGAACATAGATTGTAAACTATTGAGTTGTGAGTGTGGAAAAGAATGAAACATATTATGTAAATGGCGGGAAAAGAAAAAAAATTAAGTTCTAGAAATTGGTATTGGTGAAAAGATGTTTGGCAGGAGAAATAAAGAAAAAATGCAAGAAAGGTGGTTTTGAAGCGTGTTGAATGGCGCGATAGAATGTTGAGGACTGTGATATTATTACATAGTAGTCAACCGTGTGGCGTAGGTTTTGGATGGACGCAAATTTAAAACTTCTACCATGCATTTACTCGCCACACCTGACCAGACAGACTAACATTCTAGATTACGGTAAACCCTTCTTGAATTCCAAAGTACATTCCACCATCTTTCATTCCCTCCTTTCTTTTCCACCCCCTAACTCGCTTGCTTGACGCTCTTCAGTATATCAATGTCTTCAAAATTCCATTTAAAATAAACAAAAAACATTTGCATGCTTATTTCCTGTCTCCTTTGGATTTCTTTTAATATTCCTCTCTTCTCCCCACCATGTCTAACACTTCCCCGTTTGCTTTTATTTCTTTTCACATCCCCTTTTTCACGACCTTCTTCACACCCACGTTTTAAAAGTCTCCAATCAATGCCAATAATTTTGCTTCAAAGACCACGAAACCGCGGTTCACACCACACCTTACTAATCTTGTAAAGTTGTCTAATCTAAATATCTGTAATCTCTCAAATTGTAAGACCTTTTTTGCTCAATACAATTCTTGTTTTGACGCCTACTTTGACCATCTTGGTCCCAAAAAAATTTCAAGAAATGCTAAAATGTCGTAACTGCAGCGGTTTTTCCTTTCCTATTTCAAAATTCAACTTAGCTTTCATCCATTTCGGTAGCCTCATAATTTTGCGTGTTTGCATCGATATTTACCCCTATTGCACTGATTTCCTGATTGTCTGAAATATAGGAGAGAATATAGGATATGAGATGCCGCATGGATATAAGATTAGGTATGTTGGACGGAATGATGGGAGATATATGGTAGAGGGAGTTGAAGATGGTTTATGGCGCTGTAGAGTGCTAGGGTGTTTAGTGTTTAATTTGACGTGGCTTTGAAATATATCCAACGGCCCCTGGGTCCAACAGAACCATCCTCAAACCGGTATACTACCCGCTAATAATAATGAACATTGCGTCTATAAAGTTCCGCCACCCTATGCTATCGCTCTCTACGGAGTAATTACTAATATCTCCCGTTCTAGAAACCCTCTATGGAATATCCACGAGTATCTCCGTTCTAGAACCCGTTTTTCTCCCGGCAATGACGGATCCCCTCTCCCACCTCCCCCCAACCACATTCCTACCCCCATAGATAAAAACACATTCCTAATCGATCGACGATGTGAAAGTATTCTACGCCAGGTTTTTCCGCTTTTTCGTGTAATTGGAAACTATATAAAGCAATCCTCATTTACTAGCCGCGCATAACCCTTTCCCATCATCCCCTTCCCACATCACTCAAACTGCTAGAGCGCTCGCTTCTATGGAGATTAGTTGTTCATCGCGGAGGAACACGGACTAGTGTTCTCTGCTGTGGTGTTCAGAACACCATGGGAGAAGTTTAATGCAGCGGCTGCGGATTAAACCAATATAAAGCTCTACTTTAACATCGTTTCTTTACGGTTTGTTTCGGGTGAATTAAACGAAGATGAACGTTTCGAGAGTTAACACTTAAGATCATCTTGAATCGATATCAGGAAAAAATTGTTTTAATTTTAATACTTTTGGTGGCACATATTGGTTGAATGAATCCAGTTGTATGAGCGAGCTGAATTACCGTTTGATTACCAATAATGAGGTTTTTTAAAGCAAACAAACGTCCAGTACTTTAAACATTCGTTTTTGAAAAACTCTTGATTAATCTAAAATAAAAATCTGATTCCGATTTTGAAAAATCCATTTTGTTCACGATCGAAATGTTCGATTCTTGGACGTAGACAAAGAATTTAAATTTAAAATGGAGAGTTGGATAGGACCCTTAGTTTAGGACGAAGGTAATAACGGTGAAATTTACGTAATGTCAGCAAGATGGGTTTCAAATTTTCATGCACTTTGCGATCATGCGTTTCAAGTAAAACACCTAAAAATGAAAGAATTGCATTTAAGACAATAGTAAATATTTATGTCTTGTTTTATATTTATTGGATACTTGTGAATAAATTTTGAAATTTTATCTGCAACGTGTCAGTGTTGAATAATATCCAGGAAGCGTCAAAACTCTACTTTGCTTATTTAGTTTCAGAAATTGAAAAAAAAACAAGCATTCACCTTGTGTGTTTATCCAAACTTTAGGACCGGTTCCATTTTGGATTGTTAAGTGTATGGCTCACCTAATTTGAGTTTTCCTATTACTTATGTAGGTACGTAAATATTTAGCATTCAAATGACTATTTATTGGCGTGTTGTGTGCTTTGTTTTCGAAGATTTTCTGTTGTTGCAGTATGTGTATTAAAAATAACAGGGAAAACCATTATATGCTGCCAGACAATCGTTAAGTTGGCTTCTTTTTATGCAATCTTTCATTGGTTTAGAAGTTCGGTAATGTTTGTGCAACTGCGCCACTAAAAAATCAAATGAAATAAACTTTTGCAAATAGTTATTAAATATAACTGTCAAAATAAAAAAATTATAATTTTTTCAAGCTTCAGGCACTATTTCGTCGCAACTGTTCTGAATGAATTCCAGTCGACATATCCCACAATAGTAACGGAGTCCGATATGGGATGCTGGGAGTTATCACATGGGAAACACCCTTACGTGAGGATAGAATGTCATGAAGTTCATCCGAGGAATAGCGAAACAGTAAGATGGGAAGTCTGAATAGATATCGAATGAAAACGGCGAAGTTCGCAATTCTATGGAAATTTTTTATTCCCTCGTGAATCTAAAGGAGATGGATACATCCCTCCGTTGCCGAATGTTAAATGCGCATGCTGCATCAGGGACACACATAAACACACACACACAGACATACACACTGCGATGCAGACCGCTGGTTTCAAGGCGGAGAGCGAAAAATATCAAAGGGTTTCTGCTTCGAATACCTCGCCGCTGAGTCTTGCCTTCGCTCCCTGGCGTTTATGATTCTCGTGGGAAGGTCTACAGCAGTATGCCCTCTTTTGGTAGGTCCAGGTTTAGGTCACATGAATATTAATAACTTTCTTACGAATAGACAAAAACTTTGCCAAATCCCAAGGTTACCCTTGGTAGTATTTTTTAAGGCTATTTTATTTTTTATTTTCTACTTTTTTGTGTTGTATGTTTTTTATTTTTCTTATGTTTTTTAACTGTGAAAAAATCAGACCCTTAATTAATTATTTATAGGGGTTTTACGTTAATTTGAATTAAAAACTTTTGTCCATCGCATTTTTCGGAACAATAAGGAGAAAAATTTCCGATCAAAACTTGAAATTCGCTAATTTGTCACTGGATTGACGAATTTAAAGGAAATGACCTTTAAATATGGTTCCCTTAAAAAGTAAATAACCAAAAGCGAATGTCATTACTTTCTTCCAAGAGAACTCACCCGTCTGTTTATTGAAATAGCTGAAGGGTAAACTAAGCAGGAAGTTAAGCGCTCATTCCACTAATTTGAGGAAATTTACGTGTTGACCTTTTGATTAACCGTTTAGACTCAAGATAGATGACTGTCTTTTATTTTCTTCGGTGAAAGTTAAAATCAGATAATTCAAGCTGAAGTTTTCGAGTAAACTGTATTTTTGACCTTAAAGAAAACCTCGCTATAGTAAAAAAGAACACCTTACCCTTTTTGCATTCAAACTATCTTTTGATTGTATTTTGAGGCAGTTAATTTTTATTCGAATATCCAGCCGAGTTTGTTTCGCTTTTAAATAGAAAAGCAAGCAAAATTCCCTGAATTAAATTGAGCTAACCAACGCTGCAATTCCTTTGAGGGATACTTTTATTAATTTTATTAATAATAGCAATGACTAGATTATTTTGGCCTCATCGTTTTTTAATGCAAATTATTAATATTTCTATTTTATATATGCTGAGTACCAGATCCTCAAGAAAATATAAACTATCAGAAATAAATCAGAGATAAACTCTTTGGTGAATTCAAAATTCTAAAATTGTTTAAACCCTGGAAGTAATGAAATCTGTTTGAAAGAATAATTTCAATTTTGCCTTTCGTAATTTTCAAGCAAATTTAATTAAAATCCGAATCAGTTAAAAGTCTATAACTAAAGTTAATTAACTTTCAGCTAATCAGCTGGCAATCGATTTCGTTAAATGATTTTTTTGCAAATATTTTAACACGTTCTAATATAAACGAAGTCTGTCATGATTGGTAATTATAGAACTTCATGCATCAGAATTTTCCTTTTACACGTTTGGTAAAATGTAGCTTAGATTCGTATCATATGATTTGTTTAAACATCTGGAATAAACGAACTTTGATAAAACATTCAATAATTTTCACTTAACTCTCTCAAAATGGCCTTTCGAATTGATTATTAAGTCCTCACAAAGAGATTGCTATTGCCTACTTGAATTTTATTCATTGATGTCCTTAACGCTGACCCATAAGTGAGCTGACAGGCTACCAATTGAAAAATAAAAGAAGTGTTAATTACACTTCTCGCATAATGATTCATTTTTCTATGAAATGTATGTGCTTCATACTGCAACTTGATTTAATTTACTTTAAGCAAGATAAATGTGAAAAAAAACACTAGCATTGGTCTCGGTAAAGAAACAGGGGAAGTATTAGCACCTAGCATTGAGCCGAGGCAGTTGTCAAGGGTGATTATTCTTTCTGGTAGGATATTTTAATCATGCCTCTTCTTTGGCAAATGGAGTGGACATTCTTAATAAATTTACGTTATTTGCTGGTAAATTGGCCTTTGTCTAAATACCTTTTTTGTTAGAATAATTACTCCTACTATCTTTAACATTCTATGTATATAACCGCCTACATTCAATATGCACCTTCAGCATAAGTATGTTTGTATAATCCATTATAAATAAATTTGCATTATCTCGTACTTAAAAATTTATGTGGGCTGCACATACCTTTTTTAGTTATATGCCTGTACGCATTCTCTCTCCGAGTTTAATGCTCCTGATCATACCTTATGATTGATAATCTACCGTTTAATGCAGGCTTTGGATTAACACAGACTTAGCATCGCTACATTCATTAACTTCTGACAGCACACATCATGGCAGCCCACGCCACATTAAAAAAGTCTTCAATTCTGCATAAATTCTACTTCCTTCATTCCAATCTTATGCCTAAGCCTTTTACTACTATTTCCTCCCTTGCATAACGTTCTTCCCTCCAAGTCACAGTCTTCAAGATTCAATTTAGAATAAAAAAGCTCAGCATCTATCTTTCCTGCCTTTTTTGGATCTCTCACGCCGTGCAAAACGGCCATCCATATCAAAGTATTAACGACTCCTAACTTGGCGTCCTTACTCAACATCCATGTCATCAATTCCTCTGTTTGTGAATGCTTCCTTTGCTAAGGCAGTTTTCTTATCCCTACTACTTTAACCATCTTGGTTCAAAACATTTCAAGATATGTGAGCTGCTTCTCCTCCTCTAGTTTTTTCCTTCATATTTTAAAATTTAATTAGCCTTCTCCTTTCTTGTAAAACGCACAATTTTTGTTTTATTTATATTGATTCTCATCACATTACTATCAGTCTGATTTTCAATGAGCTTATCAATGATTTTTGCTCCTTGGCTGAATGGCTAAATGAAGCTATCGCACAATAATAAAATTAATGGTTCATGCGCAATTATATCGAGGAATGACCCATCCATGAATTGATTTATAAATAGAGCGAAGTCAAAAATATGTTAAGCCTCTTTGAAACGTTCGTTTTAAATACCTAAACTATTTTTGGCTAATCGATGAGCAGTATAGATAGATTACCTCCCAGGTAATGGGAGTCAAATTGTGTCAATTTCTCTAAGCACTTCCAGTGCATTTTAAAGGGGTAGCATACGTCGACTGAAATATTTCAAGCTTCAAGCTTATTTCTCGAGAGATGTGATCTGAGATAATAGGATGGAATATCACTTGGGCAATAAAGTAGAGCGGAGAAGGTCACCCTCGGCACCTAGTCGCACAACCACATTACTGACCCCCTGGAGTCTGGCCCTGGCCTGCCTGGATAATTCCCCTTGCTCCATTCCCCTTCTTGTCTTCCAACAATTACCGTATCACCTCTCTGGTGAACCAAACCCCTTTGTCAACAAACATAGTGTGGCTTTCCGTACATGTTTTCATTCCCCATCAATGCGATCTGCCGTGAATTACGGTCGGCCCCGAGGAGCCAATGCCTCGGGGCACTTCCAGTACGTGTTCATCAGATTTACCAGCTTAAACACCTTTATACATACGAGCACGGTCCATTCTGAATTCTCTTGTTTTGTGGGTTTAAATTATGATATGGAGACGTGGATGCGAGTTGTTGCTAGAGATTAAACGGGGCACTCTCTCTCCCATCAGGTAGCCTCGTCCCAATCCATACGCATAATGACCATCTTTTATTTTCTTCACTTTTCCAGCAGGTTCAGCTAATGTCTTGCCATCAATCTCAACGGAAAAACAGGGAGGTCTTAATGAGAAATTACTAGCGCCGTTGGGTTATTTATTTTTTATCTTTAATTGTGTCATATTTTTATTTTAATTATCATCTCTTCTCCACAATTAATACCGGGGTGATATTTTGTTCTCTTCAATTAAATTGATTTTATGGATAGTGTTTCTATAGACGTTTGTAATAGAACAATAAATATAAGTATTATTTTCATATTTATACAAACATCTTTATATTTATATTATAATCTCTTTATGTAGAGCGTTAGACTACTGACCGGAGGGCCCGGGTTGACCTTCAGCTCCACCCAAGCTATGTTTGATTTTTTGGGTACCAGATCTTCCTGGGAAACTATAACCGGCACAGGGAAAGGAACTGGCCTCCGTACCCTTATGTGTGAATTTCATATGCTGTCAGGCTAAGTACTGGTTGAACTCTACCATCACCCACCAAACCGACCTTCGGGTTGATTACTGTGTTTACGGTTTACACACACACATATATATATATATATATATATATATATATATATATATATATATATATATATATATATATATATATATACATATATACATATATATGTATATATATACATGTTCATATATATATATATATATATATATATATATATGTATGAACATTGGTCTTCTCTTTGAATTTTGTCCCATCCGATGCCTTCCTCTGTAGTTCTTCCGTTCACTTTTCGTCCTGCTATTTTCTTGAGCAACCTTACTTGCCTCAGAATGTTTTCGATTTTCCTTGGCCTCGCCCGTGTTTTCCATACGAGTCTATCCTCTCCCGAATTACGAAAAACTCCTTCCCTATTTATTCGATGCGTCTTTCTGGTCTCCATGTTTCAGCCACAGCCTCGCCTCTCCCATATTTACAATCTTTTTTATTTTCTCGAAGCATGTCTATAGGAGGTGTTCTTTTCGCTCCAGGGGATTTGGTTGGTCTCAGTATCTGTCTTTATTTCCGTTCGAACGACCCCTGATTCATTCCCAGGAGGGTACGGATATTCATCTATATTTTCCCTTGGTGTTTTTTCCTCATTTTTATTTCTGAGCCACCCACTCCTCCTACTGCCGGTTAATACGCCTGCGTTGCCCTCCGTATTTGTAGGACCGATTCAAAGAGATTGCTTCTTTCATGAGATCACTGGGTATATCGAAGATATTGCATTAAGCTACGTTTTATGCGCCTATGAGTGGATGAGTGTTTATCTGTTACGGTTTACTTTGGGATTACAACTGATAACTCAAATAAGTGGCTAGCCAGTACCATTGCATTTCTCTATTGCTTTAGTAGGACTTTGATATGAAAATACTGGTATTTTTAGGCGTCAGCCGAGTGAACTGAGGTCAATGGCTTCCATTGTGTTGATTTTTTTATTCTTATCACTTAACACTTCTAAGATGTTACCTTTATAAAAATAAAATATATGTGTATATATCAATAGGACAAAAAGATATGTATTGAATCACGTAAAAGGACACTCAGATTTAGGATTATTTGAGCCTAATCTTGGAATCCTAAATGTAAGTGTCCTTTTACGTGTTTTCTAGAAATAGTTTTGTGTTCTATTGTGCCGTCTAAGTGTTATATTGCTCTCGTAGGCACCCCTACATCATCAGTATATATATATATATGTATATATATGTATATATATATGTTTATATATATATATATATATATATATATATATATATATATGCATATATATATATATATATGCATATATATATATATATATGCATATATATTTATTTTAAAACGCAGACACAAATGTTTAAATTTTTAAAGCATAGAAACACAAAGAAAGGACACTCACATATGTAGTTTTGACGTTTCGACAGCACGACCGTGGTCATGAGAAAAATACGCCATTTTGATATATGTCATTCTGATGACGACGGTCGTGCCGTCGAAACGTCAAAATTACATATGTGAGAGTCCTTTCTAGGTTTTCTTTGTGTTTCTAGGTTTTAAAAATCTACATCTGTGTTTTTATACATTTTTAGGTATATATTAAATTATATATAGACACGTATATAAGTATTCGAAATCGAACGGTCTCCTGCAACAGCAAACATATGTGTATCAACTTTGATGCAAAACTTAACATAGAAACACAAAGAAAAGACACTCAGGAATATTTGACGTTTCAACAGGCAGACCTCATTTAGAGTATAGTTTATATATATATATATATATATATATATATATATATATATATATATATGAATATATTTATATATGTATATATGTATATATATATGAATATATATATATATATACATATATATTTATTTATTTTATTATTTATTAGGTAATCAACCGGTTAAGGTTGGTTTTTGGATGGACACAGGTACTAAATAAAACATTTTGTGACCCCTAGCAAAACACAACATCCTACTTTATATCAGGACCCTCTTCAGCTCTGAGTACTTTCTTCCTCCCTTCATCCCGTCCAACATCCCTATCCTGTTCCTTCCCTTTCCTCGTTTGCCTAACATTCTCCCCTCAATTACAGTCTTCAAAATCCCACTGCCGGTCAATACCCCCTTCATCCACTTTTCCTGCCTCCATAGGATTTCTCCCAACAAACCCCTCTCTTCTCCCACCATACCAAGTACTTCCTCATTTGTTTTCTTCTCCGTCTATTTCACCTTCTCCATTCTTCTCCACACCCACATTTCAAAAGCCTCCAGTCTACGTCTATCCTCGTGCTTCAATGGCCACGTTTCCGCGCCGTACATAGCTACATATATATATATATATATATATATATATATATATATATATGTATAAATATATATGTGAATATATATGTATAAATATATATGTGAATATATATGTATAAATATATAAATGAATATATGTATGTATATATATATATATATATATATATATATATATATATATATATATATATATATAAAATATCTTCGAAATGGAACGCTCTTCGGCGACGCACAAATATGTAAAAACACAGATTTAGATTTTTAGAATATAGAAACACAAAGAAAGGACACTCACAATTTGTTATTTGACGTTTAGACAGCACGGCTGTCGTCTTCAGAAGACGACAGTCTTCAGTCTTCTGAAGACGACAGCCGTGCTGTCGAAACGTCAAATAACAAATTGTGAGTGTCCTTTCTTTGTGTTTCTATATTCTAAAAATCTAAATCTGTGTTTTTACATATAAATATATATATATATATATATATATATATATAATTTATGTACACACATTAAATGAATATATATATATATATATATATATATATATATATATATAATTACATATATATTTATATACACACATTAAAGCAGAGTCTCCCTTTTTATGGGGAAAATTAATTGACGACTATCTAGACAATGTAGGGAAATATTCTCGGATGAATACAAAAATGTAATTTCAATATGAATGAGACAATTTTGAAAGTCTCAATGGCCTCAAATTGCCAGTTTTATTTGAATCCCTCGGAAAATTTGGAACTTTGTCAAAATTCACGAGATAGACAAACCCATGGGGGCAATAAAGAAGATTGAAACTCGTAAACTTATAAGTCTACGAATTTACATGTGCATATCAAGTCAGATAAAATTGTCTTAAACACTTAGATTTCATGGTACACGTAGTACACAAAGATATATGATAAGGTGTAATAAAGCAGGTTATAAAATGGTAGACTTGTCACAAAATCTACGGAGTATTTTATTCATTCCTTGGATGGATATTGAACGGAAGAGCATGCAATCTTTCTAGAGAAAGGAATCATTGAGTATGACGACTCGCTTTAACTTTGAGTAATTTAAAATCATTGCTGTGCAGAATTGCCGCTCTTGAGGAGTCAATTGAATGCAGTTTATCCCTTTTGTTATGTTAACGGGACTTGAGTAAAAAATACTCACTTTGAAAATTTTCTTTCGTGGCAATCCTTTGAAAGAACATTGATAATATTATTGATTTAAAGCCTATAAACGCAACAGCAAGCTTTTTTTCATCACATCAGGCCTTGAATTTAAACATTTGTAGGATGCGAAAGAGGGAGCTATTTCCAATATGTTGCATACGAATCTCTAAACAAAGTAATTTTTACGTCAGCCATTTCTTCCAAGTACTAAATAAATAATCATCGAGAAAGGTTTATTCATTCAATTCGCTTCTCAAACGTTCTCAGCTTGAACCGAGTTTTTCGTTAGTGTATACTGTTAGCAAACGTTTCGCACACATGGGTCCCATCTTTCGTCATCCTTGCTTAACAACCCATGGGAGTGCGACCTCTGAGGAAAGAAAAGTTTTGGAGACAGATGGGTGGGCATCTGAATGCAGGCATGCGATTCAATGGATCGGAAACCACGCTTTTTGGACTTCGGTGTGGCACCATATTTGCAGCATTAACATCTCCTCCATCCACTTCGTGTGTTCACCCACGCACTTAAGTAGGGAAGAGGAGAACTTGGCGGGAATGTTAGTCGACCGTTATGAAGAAAGTTTCGAAGGCGTTCAGCGAATCGCGTGCTTGAGAGGAGGAAGCGGAAGATCGTGGAAGAAGAAGTCTCGATCGTGGATGGCGAAACGTAGCGTGGGTGATGTTGAGGAACGAATATTGCTAGACAGGGTGAGAGAGAGAGAGAGATGGGGGTTGGGAGGAAAAAGAGGGGGAAAAGCTAGGTTGAGAGGGGTGGTACTTGGGCTTGACGTGCTGGTGGAACCCCACCTCCCCCCCCCCCGCACCAGGGGTCAGGGCGATCGATTCATATCCAGGTCGAGGTCACGAAAAACGGTATTCGTGAGGGAGTGAGTTGCACGGTGAGGCCACGCGAGCCCTTGGTTCGCCCCGGGTTTGAAGACGACGAAGAACCTCAATTATCGCGTCCCTTGCTTGTTTCCCAAGGGTTCGCTGAGTAGAGGCACGCACGGTCTGACTTACAATCCCTTTCCATGCAGCACAATCACGCGCATATTTAAGGCGTTCACCATGCACCACTATCGGAAATCTTTACAAGTGGCGATGAATGGGAGCGTGGGAATCCGCCGATTGCTAAAAATGTGGTCAAGCAGCGTTCTAGGCTGTTGCCTACCAAAGCAAACAGGATAATATGAAGCGCTGACAGAGTTAAAACTAACCTAAGTTCATCTATTGCGTTCAATGTATAATTTATCCAATGGCACTTAGTTGCAGGAAGATTTGGCGAGGTAAACTGCGAAAAAAGTGACTCTTTTAAGTTAATTGCAATATGTTTTACGAAGCCAGGAATAATTAAACCTTGGTAAAAGCGAAATTCAATCAATATGAACTATTTAATCAATCCTCAAGTCAATTCGGCAAAAAAATGTTTTTTTTACCAACACGAAATCACGCGTCAAAAAAATTGTTCATTTTCGTAATTAAAAATTAATACTTATAGAAGCTGGAAAACAGTTACACGTCCCTAAAAATAAGTTTGAAGTGCCATTTTGAAGATGAAGTCCCCTCGTTCTCTCTCATTTTGCCTCGCATTGGCAGCAAAAAAATTATTCTCATTGAATATTTCCTTTTGTCTGACGAGCTGACACTTGACGTCTCAAGTGTTTCTAATATAAAAACATAATTAAGTCAAAATGTAGGCAAAAAAATTAAATGAATTTAAAAATACTTAAAAAATTAACTTTTTAACTGATTGAAGTTTGAACCATGTACTACACTGATCTGATAGTAGTTGAATAAAAAGGGTGTGGTTTTCTACGAACTATCTTGATTTGTAATGGCTGAAAATACCTCGGCTAGCATACACTTCCTTCAACTAGGGACAACTTCAAAAGAGAGAAATGATATTTGAATGTGACTGTACTTATCAGAGTCTTCTGCAAATATTTGCGGCTGAGGTGGCTTTACGTTTGGAGAAACACCCGACCGCTATTACGAGTTAAAGGTTGTTGTAAAGAAGTGACCACCCGAATGATGAGTTCAGTTATCTTGTATGCTTTATTATTTTCCGTTTAAGATTTAGCGTAACTGCCAACAAAATCGCTGATCATTGCCTTATTTTTTATATTTGTTGAAATTTTTACTTTTTACACGAATTAATATAAATTTATTCATAATAATATCAATCCCTAAATTCATTTAACGCAGGCTCTGATTAGTCCTGATCCAGTGCTGATTCCTCCGCGTCCAGATAATCTATTCACCTTGATTCCATCTCTATTTGGCTCAAGTGTTTTTGACCCTTGTTCTTCCTTAATTGGATTTTCCCTTTTCTAACCCGTATGATTCGTCCGATCCCAAGGTACTTCCTAACCATATTTTCCTTGCAGTTCTCAATGTTTCTCTCTCTTTTTTGACTCTACTGGTTACCGTGGACACCTCTAGTACGAAATCATTAACTAATGTTGATATGTCATCAGATAGCTAGTATTAATAACAATTTTAAAAATATTTCTGATACAAAAATGTATGTTGGACTGCAGAACCTATATCCCTAATAAAATTATATTTAGTGCAGGCAAGATTTGGCCTTCTATGATGAACTGGATTTAATGATAACTTTCTGAAATTTGGTTACCATTTCATCTCACAAAGTTACGATCTTCAGCTGCTATTCTTTTGTAAACTTAATATTAACTCTGTTTTTTTAATCCACGTTCAAAAGTCTCTGAACCTGTAAGCCGATTAATTTTTTTACTGCGGTCTCTTAAGGAAGAAAGATTGAAGAGAATGTAATAGATAAACAGAGATGCTTAGAGGATTAAGCGTTCATAAAATAAAATATTCAGTAAAGTTACTCGTTTCTTAGTTTATTCCTTTTCGAGTTCGTTTGATCATCTGCATCTACCAACTACTACCAGGCTTCGGGGGATTCTCTTCTCCCCTAGTCTGCTTTGCCAGTTCTTTCCGATTCTGATTCACATATTGCCAGACCCCTAGCAAAATCTTTATCGTAGCTTTTTCTTCTTTGTATCAGTTTTCCCTTTGAATACAGTAGCATTGGTTTTGTAGTGAAAGTCTTCATATATTGAGCTTTTCTGCTCTGCGGACTATTTCGCTTCATTGGATGCTGCTACAAAAGTAAGTGAAAGATTTCGCTGGTCCATATTTCCTTCTCGGTTGAGCATATTTTCCCTCTTGTTTCATTCCTTCGTATCTTATTCTCTTATTGTCCTATCCTTCGTATCTTATTCTCTCTATTGTCATGACGAAATAGAGAGTAGAAGGTTAGGTATTTGTCTACTTATAAGTTGAAAATAAGAAAGTTAAAAATATTAATTTCCAATATTCAAACATATTCATGTTTCAATATTGCGACATCTCTTTATTTACAAGTTGCTATGAATATTTTACCTGCGTGAAGGACACCGGATGAATACCTGTATGGGTAATAATGGAACGAGAGTGTTTCAATCCCAAAGTCAAATATTGAAGCATTTGAGTATTGTTACGCACTTACGTCTTATACCTACTCAATTTTTCTGCTCCCTTCCAATTTAAGTGTATTAAGATAGGCATCAAGGTTAGCATTTTACGAAATTTAAAAAGACGGTTACATTTCAAACAAAAAGTGCATTATTTCTAAATAAATTTTGAGTGATTCAATATATTTCTTATTTTATCATGTACAAAGCTTTCTGAAGTATTTAAAAAAAAATATATTATCAATTAACTGTGGATTTCGAATGTGTTTTCTCAGTTTTCATAAAATTTTCCTCGCTAATTAGCGCTAACATAGATGCAAAATATATACATTTTAACATTTAGATACAATATACTACACTGGTTGTTCATTTCTGCTTCGAGTACCTTAATTACACCTTAATCAATTGAAAATATTTATGTTAAAATTTTATGCTTTAACACTGTCGAAAATGATATAAAATATTTATTATTAATATTATAATGCATTTCACTTGCGGATGAAGTAAGGTGTCGCGTTATTTGGTGTTTTATTTCCATTTTCCACGAAATACCGTCGAGCAGTAATTTACCAAGGTATTGCGTCGATAACTTTCACCCAATGGAAAAAAAACTGGAAAAGATTGTAGATCTCTCGTGTCAAGTTGGGGTCTTCTTTTCAAACCATTCCCCAAGACATCCCAGCATGGCTTTCCACCTTCCCAACTCACTCGGGACGGCGTCCTCTCCTTTCACCCTCGCCGTTCTCAAAACGAATGACCTACGACACAATCATTTTATATATTTCCAGAATTTCATCCGATTATATGGAATCGGAAAATTTTCTCTTTATTTAAGTCCTTTCCCGTCAGTTAGGCATCATTTCTAGAAAAAATGAGCATTATGTATAAGTCGCAAAAACTAGAAGTATTTCGTCTTCTTCTGAAAATAGAACATGCGGTTTCCAAGGAATGTAAAAGGTGTGTTCAATAAACAATGGGAATTTGAGTTATTTAGAAAGAATTTATATTTTACTTTTCTCAATAAATCCCTTTTGAAGTAGTCCCCATTAGATATTTCACACTTAATGCAGCGCTTATTTCAATCTTCGAAACACTTCTGAATCTCAGCTCTCTTCAGCGATGCGTTTTTAATCTTATTTATGCTTGTAAAACAATAGCCTTTGAAGGGTCTTTTTATTTTTGTGAACAGAAAAAGGTCACACTCGACCATATTTGGTGAATAAGGAGGTTGGGACACAATTAAATTGTGATTTTTGGCCAAAAATTCCCGAAAAACAGCGAGAGATGTGAACAGGTGCATTATCGTGGGGATGCAAAAGCCATGGATTTCGCCACAAATACAGGCATTTTTTTCATATTGTTTCATGAAAATGGTGTTGAACTTGTAAGTAATACCCTTTGCTTACTGCTTGAAATTGTGGCAAGAACTGATACCCTAGACCACCCGCAATTCACAGTTAGAAATTAAAAATGGTAGTTTTACACCTATAAAAATGCCATTGCAAATCCTCAAGATGTATTTTGCTTACGTGAATTTTCTCCTGGGACAATAATCTTAGAGCGAATTGAAAATGGTAAAAAGTTTGATCAAGAGAATATGGTGAAGGCACCCCGATTCAA
Organism: Hetaerina americana; assembly: GCF_022747635.1. Lineage (NCBI taxonomy): Eukaryota > Metazoa > Arthropoda > Insecta > Odonata > Calopterygidae > Hetaerina > Hetaerina americana. The sequence continues at coordinate 287,351 of NW_027286777.1, forward strand.
CGATGTGATTAGAATTGGCGATGATTTTTATGATATTCGCATTTTCCAAGAATACTCGCGCTCAAGAGATCTTTGAACGCGATGGTTAAATTCGACTGACGCAGTAAGAGTATACATTTATTCCTCAATGATTAAGTTCAAGCCCGGAGATTATTGGACGATATTGACCGAAAATTTAATGAGCGGAGGGCGGGGAAACGTGCGTAGGGAAGAACAAGCTTAGTGGTGGTCTTCCTCACCACCCTAATGAGTGCTCTTCGTATATTCACGATCCCAAATGAAAATCGATAAATACGGGGGAAGGCATTTAACGAAGTTAATATTTACAAAACCTTTGTAATAACAAGAAAGCAATTAAAAAAACGTATTGTACGCAAATTAACATGGAACTCCCGGATGGATAAAAAAAATTTGCAAATCCCTTCGAGAGGGAAGTTTGTTTTTAGAGTCCTTCTCGACCCATGAGCTCTTTAATGAAATAAGATTTAATGTGACGTCGTGCACCAACTCCCACCCTGATCCTTCTATTCTATCATCAGTCTACACTCCCCATCCAACAAATAACTCTCTGAATTTTGAGTGTGTGCTTGCGTATGTGGATCGTTAAAGTTGTACGTGTGTAATGATGGAGGTTGAGTGGTCAGGACCAAATTCGGATTGCTTAGTCCCCTTGAAGGTGGCACAGTTGTCGCGAATCATTTTTTTTTGTCGCGAAACAACGTATCTCAAAATTACAACGAGTAATTTTTTAGCACTTCGAAACGTAACCTTAATTAAAAACAAATATCTTTGAACCTAGCAGATCATCCCATAGAGAGTGTGAGCTGGCGACCAACTTAATTTTTTCCCCTTGGTAAAAAGGGTATTCTTCCACTTAGGAAATTAATCCTGGGACTCAGATTTTCATTTGATATGATATCGAGATAGTACAAAGTGCATGCTGTTCTATGATATTTGGTTCTCCGGTGGCATGATTAATATTCAATTTGCGTTTACTCCATTCCACGGAAGTGATTTGATGTGACCATCCGCCAGGATAGCCATAACATCTGTGATAAATGGGATTTGACTTCCCTTAGGGAGTCCTTTTTTTCCTGTACAAAATCACATGCAAAATATTCCATTCCGCTCTTAATTTCACGGCAGTGAAACGCCTCTGCTTCGTCTTCGGAACCTTAAATCGTTAAGTTCCTCGCAGAGGATAATTTAACCATCACCCTGTCAAGACTCAGCGAAGTAGTGGGAGATTAACGAATGCCAAATGATATCCTTTGCCGACAGGACTCTTAGGAAGGCGGGTTATAAATATGTCCAGTTCCAAATTCGGGCGGCGTTATAAGTGGTCATAGAGCGTCGATGCTGGTCGGAGATACAGACTTTTTCGGGTGTGACCGGGGTTGAGGGAGAAGGGTAAGGAATGAGGTCAGGAAATAGATGAAATACGCCCTTCACCTCCTGCAGTCGGAGAATCGAATAGATCTAATGCCGCCCGCGTCGATAACGGGAAGGTATTCGAGATAAGGGGAAATTTCCTGCCCCCGGTTCCCGAAAATTCCCTCCTTCTCCCCTCAACTCGTCCCAACTCCCCTTAACAGGAACGCTTAATGAATTCCACACGCGAGAGAAACGGACTCGTATCTCCCTTCCCTCCTTTCGCTATGAAGGCCTCTCCCGAACGTGGGAATATACCCCCTTGAGGGTTTTCAAGGGAGGCGGGTAGGGAAGGGGTTTGGAGGTGGTGGCGTTCGGGAGTTTCGGTGAATGAAAAGGGCGTAAGACAATTGATCCGTGAGAGACCGGATTGGAAACGATCAAAGGGACGCATGGGTGAAGCGAAATTTAACCGACGACGATGACCGCCGGAGGTCTGTCGAGGCGGAGTTGAAAGGTCAAAACGGAACCCATGAATTCATATCGATCTATAAATTCTGTCTCACCCTGTCCCCTCCCCCCCGGGACCAACACCCTCTCAATCCCCCACCGCCGTCTGTCTAGGCCGTCGACGACACTGCGTGTTGGTTTTAGTGACGCGTTTATCGCCGAGGGCAGTTTTAAAGGAAGTCGTCTGGCGCTTTAAAAGGGCGCTAAACCTTTAATGTACGCGGCTTTGAGACTAGGCTCGTGTGTCGTCACAAGGAGCGCGGGTCGTGTTTTCCTGTCGCTCCAACGTCATGGAAATGCTGCTCGGTCTCACCGCGACGTGGCGTTCGGCAAATACACTCGCGCGCGCCATTCACGTTACCTCAATGAGCAAGGAAGCAGTGAGGTATGACGGTTGTTAATGTATGTCATATGATAAGTCACGGTCACTGCATCTCTCGCAGTTTCTTTGAATTTGTCAAATGATATATAACTTACTAATGTTTTAAATATATATATATATATATATATATATATATATATATATATATATATATATATATATATATATATAACCATAAACACAGATATCAACCCAAAGGTCAGTTGGGTGATGCTAGAGTTTACCCAGTACTAAGCCGGACGGCGTCACATACCAAGGTAAGGGGGACTGCCATTCTCAGTCCGTTTTATAGTTTCCGAGGATGATCTGGTCCCCGGGAAATCACACAGCTTGGGTGGAGCTGAAGGTGCCCCGAGTGCCTTGTCCGGGAATCGAACCCAGGCCACTCCGGAAGGCAGTCCAACGCTCTACCCCCTGGACTATCACCACCCACACATATATATGTATATATATGTATATATATATATATATATATATACATGTATATATATATATACATGTATATATATATATATATATATATATATATATATATATATATACATGTATATATAAACATATGTATGCCTGAATATACAGTTAAAGTGGTTTTGCGCTGACATACCGGACAAAAACAAAAATAAATTGAGGAAATGGTTCGCCGTTTTTTCCTTTTATTCTTATCACGGCCGTCCTGCTAAACGCAGTGTCAGCTGCATATCTGCGAAAAAAACCAAAAAGTGCCGTCCATTGTCATCCCTTTGCATCAGAATCACGGCTGAAGTATCGAGCACCGTCGGCCTGAATTTTATTTTCGAAGGGGACGATAAAATCATCGTCAGCATGGGGCCTTGGGATGTACTCCGGGGGTTGTTACCCCCCGGTTTTCTTTACACTCGTCCACATAGCGTCTTGCCAAATGAATACGTTTTCGTGGAGAGTGAAAGAATGCGCAGAAAATCGTGATACCAGCCGTTCCAATACGAATGGTGCATTATGTTAATATAATACCTACGTGAAACTTTCTTTTCTACTACCGTTAGGGGAAACGTTTTTGTTAAATTTAGCTAAACGTTTAAGAAAAGCACGGAATAATAAGAGGAGTTATGAAGAACATCATTATATATTATTTTCTTTCACTGGATTGCATTTTTGGTTTGAAGTGCCTCAAATCAAGAGCATGGCGAAAGTTGCCTTTAGTAAAATAACCAATCTCATTAATTTGAAATAAGACATTTTTTTAACTCCAGTATAATTGACAGCTATGATAATTAAAGCAGTACTCACTTAGATTGTGCCATTTAAGTAATTAAACATAAGCATTTTTTTGCTGATCGAAATTTTGGAAATAACTTTTCAGTATATAAGTCTCGCTCCAGAGAATTTTCTATTAGCAAATTAGCAATTTCAGAAAGTTCTATTAGCAATTAAAAAATTAAATTTTCACTTTTAACTTTATGGAAAATATAATGTGTATTATGCTTTTTAAGGTTTTCGTGCCACGTTTTTTCAATCAACCCTTGATGGTAGATTTAGCACATTCTCCAACCTCAGTACTCATTGCATATCATCATGGGTTACGACATTTTTTGATATATTATTTACATATTCGGTTCGTCAAATCTTCAAACAACCTTAATGACACCCACAAAAGGTTTTCCTTCTCTCTCCCTCTGCAGCCTTTAAGCTTATATTTTCCCCTCAGTCACGACCCTTATAATCCCAGTACCTTTCAATGGTTCCGGTATTTACCCATACAGTTTTTGTTGATTTTTTTGAATTTTCTTAACTCACCGTAATACCATTGACCTTCGTCTCTATGCTACTCATTTTACCATTCTTTGCAATACCCAAAATTGAAAAACTTTTCTTTTATGCTGATTCCCTGCCTATAATCCATGCTGCTCTCTGCTCATTTCATTCATATGAAAATAGTTATCTAATTAGAAAACTATGCATTCATAAAATATTAAAGACTAAAATTTTCTCTTCTTAAATAAAATAGCACAATTAAGCATTTACTTTTCATATAATAAGAATATTTGAATAGTTTAATGTTTATACTAGGCACATATTAAGTTTTTATTGTAATTTTGCAGATAAGTATTAGATGATTACAGGTATAAATTTTTATTACTCTTTTTTGCTCATTTGAAAATTATTTCAAAGTTTACATTCGTATAATCGCCTCATTATTTTTTACAGGCTTTAAACCAAGCAAATGGAGGTAAATTCCGAGATATCGAGATAAATATATTTCTTGAAGAGTCCAAATGTCGTTTGACGTGATTAAAATTCTCGAAGTTAAATGTTGAATCATTTTTTATTAACTGTTCATCGGAAACAGATTTTGTAATCAAAGAAGAATCAACCAAGAATCAAGATATAGCCACTTATTCTTTATTTTCGTCACATTTTTACGTTGTTCAATGTTAATTTATAGTCTTTGTCAAATTTTTTAAAAATCTCGTGTCTTTAACTATTCACATAAATATTTGTTTGAAAAAGAGAAAGGTCGAAACATTTCGTATATTTTATTAATGAAGGTTTTTATGGCGAACAGCTTTTGTCCCGCCATAATCACAAAATTTACCGCGGTCTGACAGGCGAATTTGACTTTCCAACTGTTTGAATGTGATTCTCGGGGTCAGGATCGTTACGTGAGTAATTCATAGAGGCGGTAATTTCCTCGCTGTAGGAACATCCGAAGTCTTCGTTCAAACTTTACTAATGGCGGTCGGACGTGCTGTGAGTAACGAATCGCGTTTCTCATCTCAAAGGCCTTTGTGCTGACCGCATTTTATGGGCAATTCTTTGTCCACCTTCATGACAACCGAAGGAGTGGTATAGATATAAAATCATATTAAAATGTCTTTATCGCGGTGATATATTAGTACGAAGCCATACGAAAAGGATTAGCGTAATAAAAAATAAAAAAACCGAATATTATTTTGCGCTTGATAAATCTCAAAAAAACCTTTGTTGAATTTTTTAAATATTTTTTCTCACTCCAGGAGACGAAAATTCGCGGTTATTTTTATTTTGCTTATTTCTCTGACACTACTAGAGAAATAACTTTATTATTAAATGAAAAGATACACCATTAAACTTAGTATAGCAGCTATGGAGCGAAATGGGTTTTTGAGCATTTCGCTGGGACCGCATTTCTAATTGATGTTTTATTTGTCAAAATTTCTTGAAATGACATTTTTTTCTCTTTCCAGATGAATTTTTTTTCAACTTGAAGTGAATGCGTTCGCAGAGGCAATTATATATATTTTTGAACGTGGAATTGACCTGTTAATAGATAGTTATAAAATCGAGCCGACGATTGTGTTAATAGATAGTTATTAAACAGCTCATTTCTTCGTACAAAAACATTAAAAATATTCAGAAGGATTTCAATCTATAAATCTTGGATGATAGAAGTGTTGGATTAAGAGATTTTTGCATGAGTGTGTGCGCTGCTGTGGGTGTAATTTTCCATGTTGTTGTTTTGCATGTGGTATTGTTCCTTTTTACGGTTGATGACCTAACACCCCCCGCCACACGCCCTTGCGGCGGCTTGCGGGGTATTATGTAGATGTAGAAGGTAATTGACTTCTAGGTCCCACATTCGTGATGAGTGAAGTAGGTTCAACATAGTTCTGAAACCATTTTAAAATTTAGTAATTCTCATGTGGGTGAAAACTCTCATAAATTATTTAAAAAATGGTATCTTTTCAAAAAATGTTGAAATTCCGGACTTCTACACACTTTTCTATTGAATTCTGTGCATAGATTCTGTTAAATATCGTTCTCCGGTAGAATTTCATTTGAAATAGATAGTCGAATGAAAAACATTGTATATTTTCTACCACAAAAAAGATACGTTAAATCTTAAGTTACTCGTCTGTCAGTTGTACTCTCATGCTACTTAGGCTCGGTATTATTACCCTCTGCCGTTTTTTCCAAAATATTTGTTGCTGATGTTAAAATTGCTGTTAATTGTTTAGATTAAAGCTAGATAAATGTATTATCAATCCCTGTTTGGGCCTGAGATACTTTTAGTTAGCACCCAGTTTCCTTATTTTCAGGATAAAACCTCTCATAAGGACTAAACTGTTTTCCGCTTTAAAGAAGTGCAATGCTCCATAAAGAAATGTAATCAAACGCCGTAGTTGACAAAATTTGCACTAAATGATTGTAATATTTCATTTTTGCTGTGAAAATCTTAAATTTTGAGCATAAGTAGTGGACGGTATTCAGGATAATTCTCTTCAATCAGCTTGATGGATGAACGTGTTGTAATACTAACTATCATTTTACATCACGTAAACTGATTACTATTTAAACTTCACTTCTTTCATCGTATTATTTTAAATTGTATATTCGGAATAATCTTCGGAATAATAAACAAATACGTGTAAATATCTTAGAAGCTTGTCGCATATGTCATTTGCGACACCAGAGTGAGTTTTTTAATCAGATAACTCTGAGACTCGTTCTTGCAGCATTGTTTTGATTTTTCTAATAACAAGTCAGTGCCCATTTTTGTGGAATGATTTTCTTCTGGATTTACTTCAAAAATGAGATATCACAATAATTATATATAATTCCTATGTATTTAATAGCGAATGTTAACGTTTGTTTTAAGTTCATACTAATCGGTAGGTATATGTTGATGTTTACATTTCAGAGGCGATTTATTTATCGTGAGAATACAGCTTTCCACGCTTGTGGGAATGGTTTTGTTTTTGATAGCATCGATATATATTTCAGTTTCTTTCATTAAATGTTTTTATATCATTACGATTAAGTAAATGCGATTGAATTGTTGGCACAATGGCTGAGTACCAAAACGCCGAATGATTGATATTAATCAACCTCAGGATAAGTTTATAGCAATAATTTGTAATAATATCTTGAACTACGAGTATTTACGGAAGAAAGATGATGACATAATGTCATTTGTTGAGTTATCTGTGTGATGTTACTAAAATATATCAATATTCCGTAAGCATAAGCAAAAAAAGAGAGCAATTTCGTTTATTTAAAATAATGGCATATTGATATACACTTCATTACGTATTACTTGATAAATTCATGGAAATTGTGGTGGGAAATATTTTTTAGTGAATCCAAGAATAAGTGTGACACAAGGATCCATGTACATCTACAGAGTACCCCGCCAACCGCCGTGAGGGCTTGTGGCGTAGGATATTAGGGCACCACCCGTATGAGAGAATAAAACCAAGTGAAAAACCCACAAATTCATACCAAAATACACCCCCAAAATCATATATATTCATAAAAAAACCTTTATAACTTACACGCATTAAAACACGTATATCCTATTCAATGTTAAATCTTGTCCTGACTTGTAAATTAAGGGTGTTTAATATTTCTACTGTGACTTTGGCTTCTTGCCTTTATGACTTCTGATTGTCCGGGGAAAGAGCGAGTATTTGCATCTAACTATATTGGAATATATCCACCTTATCTTACTTTTGCGGTCCGATCCACCCAACCTATGTGGGTATACAAAAATTCCCTAAGTATCATTGCCAAACTTGTCTGTTCTCAACCTTTCCAAAAGTTTCAGTTTCGATTCATGGATTTACCGGATAAGTACATACATTAATTCATGCCACCTAATTAAAGTGGCTTTTCTACGGTGATGCTTGTTTCCTCTTCTCTGAAAACAGGCTTTTTGAATGTTTAAAGGTTTTTAAACAGAATCCAATATATTTAGAAACATAAATCAGCACATGATGATGCCATGATGAATTAATAATGATTTGGAAAAGATCTGTTAAATTGCATCGGATGTAATGTGATGTGGTGGCGCATTCTCATAATTGAGTGAACGTTTTCTTATCTAAATATAGAATGAATTAAAAGTGAAACGTTTGGTATGACTCCGAAATGTTGACGATGTGGCTCATCCTTTTACAATAATTTCCAAATTATTTTGGTGTTTTCATAATTTTTTTGTTTTAACAATAAAAATGTTTTGGTAGGCATTCAGCAATAAAATGGATTACATGACTTAAATAATTAGAACATTTTACCTACATTGCTTACATGAGGTAAAACGTGGTGAGTAGCAGATGTACATGTACATTATATGAGGGAAAAATAGTTGTAATCTACAAGTAGTGAAGTACCTACATCAATACTACTTGACAGATCATGATCTACATTTTTTCTATCAAGGTTCATAATAAAAGGGAACTTCATCAAATTATTTGAGTTATCACCAAATGAGTTTTAACAAAATAAATTTGATAATGTGTTTTAATCAAGAGAAGTAGATATTCTCGCTTTTTTGTCACTCATTGTAATTTTATAGGCTTCTAATGTTTATAAAATCGCCAAAAATAAACATGAAATTCGGTAGTATGAGATAATATATGAAACTGATATTGTAGACAACTCAACAGCCTTTAGCTAAATAGTTGATATCTCATGGATTCTTATTCAATAGCGAATAAGCAGTCATAATAGGGTTTCTCAAATTTAAGAGCTTAAGCTTTGAGTGAGCTGTTCGGATAATTAGCTAACTAAGGCGCTGACAGTGAATCATAATGCCGACCCTTAGAAAAGACAATGCGATCGGTTCCACTGAATTTGTGTTAGTAACCGGTGTGATTGCTATGGTAAACATAATAGGAGCTTATGATTTAAAAAAATACGGCATTTGAATGAAAAAGTGATTTTTGGATCCTTGTTTATATGAATTTGGAAAATCTAATTACGTGGTGACGGTCATACGTGAAGATCGGAATATCAAAATAATGGTTCTCCAACCTAATTTCATGGAAAGTGAAATAAACAGATATAAAAAATAACTCAGGCAGGATAGAGTTATAAACTTTGTTTCAGCTTGCCGGAAATGAAAATCTAACCAAATCCCCCAAAAAACGCATTTTACGCTACTTTTATTGCTGTTGGGAAAGAATCTGTCAATTTTTGCACCAGGAACGTTTTCTTCAGAATACAGGAACAGAAATTTGATAAAAAAAGATTGATATGATTTATACTTGAAGGATATTATTACCAAAGCATAGGAATATGTGAACCGACGCAAAATATATTGAGAAGGAGATTACACAAAGTGTATATTTTGTGTAATGATTAAACACGGAGGAATATTCAACTTTCAGAAGATGTAACTTTTACAGCTGACGATGAAGACTAAACACAGTGTTAATGTTTATAAGAAAGATCTTAAAATGAAGAAGAATGCAATTAGAGAAAGCAAAGAATAGTAGTTTTGAATACAAAACCAAAAAAAATACGGTCAACTTGGAATAGGAAGTTCAAAAGTTTATGCAAACAAACAGGTTTTGCTGCATAGGAAGTACAATCAAGGGAGGAAACGTTCAGAGCCCTGAACATAGAGGGAATTTCACTCTTATGGAGTGGATTTTCATAAATAAAAACAACTCCTTGGTTGATTTTAAAGTGTGAATATTGAAGCAATAAAGAGATTATCTTACAATTTGGCGTGTAGAATTTTACCGTCTAAGATTAAACTTGGATGATCAGAAAACAAAGTTATAAATCGTTTGGAAACGGTGTCGATGTCGGCTCGGAGAAAACTCTAAAAAGCCAGCGGAATCGATTTGGGGGCACGGAATAATTTTTTTTTGGGAAATAGAGGAAACAAAAAAAGTTGTGTAGCGTAAATGGTGTGCATGAACTAAAGCGACACTTTTTGGATAACATTAGAAATTACCGAGATATGCTTCTGGAGATAACATTCTCGGTTAACTGAGAAAATGTCGGAGAATATCAAAGCATGGTAATGGTTAGAAACAAAAACCTGTTAAAAAGCCTAAGGAGTGGAAGTGGCATTAGCGGTACGAAGGAAGCGAGCGGAAACAGGGTGAAGACTTTGCCAATACAAGTTCATTATGAAATACAAAGCTGAAAGCTAAATTTTCGATCCTTTAAATTGTTTTTTTTTTGGTTTTCATGTCCGTTCGCTGAAAACGTTCATGGTGGTCTAATGGCGCATAAAATATTCATTTTAATGCAGATATAGTTATCTTTAATTAACTGCCACGATGATGTTCACATTAATTGTACCTGGAGTTGGGAACAAAAAACTAAAGCAGGCCTATTTTCCAAATATTTTTGTTTCGATGGTGATTATACTGGTTTAACTTAGGGTTTCCCCACAAAAATGTTCTCACAGCATTCCCATAGTAGTAAATGCAACGCAGTCATATAGTATTTGAATTCCCTCGTACATTTGTGACCGACGAATAACAAAGTTGTTTTCCTATTGTAGCCAAAATGGCACTCTTCACTTAATAGGCAAACCTTTATGCATAGACATAGGTACTACCGAACCTATTATGAATTCAGTGACTGCTATTGAACATACTTAATTAGGCAGAAGAGATTACTGCTGAACCCTTAATCTAGAAATGAATCGTAAATACCTGGCTTACTATGTTTCAAACTCGTGTATGAAATGTCTCGTTTCATTTGGGCTAACATTTTTTTATGTTTTGATGCTAGGAATTAGAATTCATAGGAAAATACAATGTTTTTTTTGTCTTAATTAGGTTTCTTGTTCGAACCTTGTAAACGTGCTCGGTAAAGTGAATTCAAATTTAACATTTCCCAAGTTAATCCTGGGAAAGCCAACCGAATACCATTCTAAAATTGTCGTTCCTAATTCTCGGCGAAAAGAAGAAATGGATGAAGTTCATTCCTATTTCATTTATTAAGTTAATTACGCTTATATAAATTTAATAACGGTCGCGGAGGAGCACGAATATTATAAATGGAGATGAAAGTGGTGTCCCAATCCTCCTCTAGGATTTTCCACGTATTTTAGAATTCAGAAAGAATTCCTTTCACATTTTTTACGAGCTATCAGGTTGGTGTTTGTGAATTTTAAAGCTTTCTGATGTCAAAGTAAAGCCTTTTAATTAAATAAATATATAATACGTATTCAGATGTGGACAGAAATACATTGATATTAACGGATTATCTTCTCTCTTTGAAACAATGAAAACAATATACAGGCATACAAGATAGAAGTCGTAACCGGTAGGATAGACTTTTTTCAGAGTTGTTTTGAAAAGGATTACAAAGTTAACAAAAAATATAAAACCTTTTGAATTTTGACAGATGATATTTCCTAATGCATTTATTATTTCATCAGCTCCCTTAGATACGTTGTCATTTTTATGAACCACGTGTTGAGAGTGTTGTAGCGAAGATCCTAAAAAATATTTTTTAAGCATTGCGCTTCAATTAAACCGTATTTGGGCAATTATAGAGCAAGTGGCTATAATCGGCGGTCCAAAGGATTCATGGACCAAAGATGAGGGATCTGTTGACCCGTAGAAGCGGGATTGATAGTGAGGAGAGTACTTGTCTCTTTACACAAGAGTTCCAGGTTTGATATCAGCTGTCGCTACAATCCCAACTTTGCCGTAGCTGTGAAATTATTTGGTTACCAGATCCTCCTGGAAAACCACAGGCATCACAAAAAAAGGGCTCTCCCTATTACCCTGTCAGTGCGAGCCCAACAAACCCTAGGTCTTCATTTGAGGTGATGTTGGCCCTTACCTCTCAAATCAATCTTTTGATAGACTTGTTGAGTAGCTGATCCGTAATTTGGCCCGGTCATCGTGAAATATACATTTCATTTCATTTGGAACTATTATTTATACAGAAACACCAGCCATTGAGCAATAATTACCAAAATATCACATTTCTTGAATAAACATGTGAGGAGTTTCAGTTAGCAACGCTCAATGATTTAACAGGAAAAATATTATGCCCTTTATTTGCTTGTTTTGATGGAATGGAGAAAGTTTAAAGCAAGATTGGATACCATATCCACTCCACAGTTCTGTGGTCACTAGGTAGAGGTCAGAGGTTGTCAAGGGTCAATTCAAGGGTAAGGGAGAATGGAGGATCTGATGGGAGAGTGGCTATATTTCAAAGCAAACGAATCGCGTGGAACTTAAAATTGAAGCACGTTCGCTACGGATTCCCGTATCACGAAAAATGCTTCGAATCGTTTCATTAATTAAATAGACGCTTGAATGGAGAAATCTAAGGGATTGCCGTGGTCCAATTACTGGCATGCAAATCTCGCTGAGCACCCTTTATGCGTGTGTGATTATCTATAATGAGTATCTCCTCCATACGAAATGATCACCACTTGAAATGTTCAGCTCATTAATCCTCCCCTTCATCCTCTCCCCCCTTCTCTCTCCTCCCTCTTCTTTCCTCTTTGCTACTCTTCGCACCAAAGATCAACTGCGAGGGCGTTATTACCTTAAGGCTTCTCCCACGCGGCTTGGTATATGATCAATGTTTTATCGTGAACGCTACTGTGCAGTGCGTAGGACTAGATCTCTAGGGCGAGAAGAAATATATGCTCACGTACCTACCCTTCGTAGGGTTAATTTTCGCGGTAGGTACAGTCAAAAATATTTATTCAATTTAACTTATTTCCGGGAACCCTCCGCCTAAAAATAATTTCTTCCATAATTCCCTGTCGTTAAAATGCATATTTCGCATGTCATATTGATAAGTGGGTTCAATCGTTTGATCTTATGTTTCTGATAGAAAGTAAAATGAAAATTTTATGACTATGACCGGTTAAAAACGATCAACTTTTGAAGTAAAATTAAGATAATAAAGGGACAAACGTTGCCGAAGTTTTATTTTGAAATAGGGAAATTAATGTTGGATACCAGTTGCTGGATGAGGTATATTGGCTCTTTCCCAATATTTCCCAAAATATTTATGACCTAATTAATATTTCAGGTGTTTAATGAATTAAGTTTAACTGAACTAACGTATAGTTATTATTTCATTCAATTCAGGTTGACGAACTTTTTCCTTGACACGGCCACCCGGATTTTGTCCAATTGCAATATAAATCAGTCAAAAAACTTAGCCTCTTAGAATGCATTCACTTTTTACTTTCTCGGTCTTTCCATCCCTAAATTTCAAATCATTCAATCTTCCCTTTCATATACATATCTGTTTAGTGATCTCTCGACCATTCTCTCGACCAGACCAAATTATTGAAGCAAACTTCGTTCAAGATTGTCCGGTCACGGTTCATTTAATCCATATCATTTCATCATCCATTCATTCCTTATCCTATCTCTCCGTCCTCTCGGCCCTCGGATAAAATTAATTTGAAAAAAAATCAAGAGCAATCGAAAATGTCTTACTTCTTCTTGTTGCTGACATACGAGGGTCATCCGGAAAGTAGTACCCGTTCGTGAAATAAAGACACAAAAGTAAATATTAACAAACATAAAAAATTTTATTTGAAAGAGGATACTTTAAACTACTTCTCAACATAATCTCCAAGCAAATTAAGGCATTTGTCATAACGTGTGACAAGTTTCTGTATTCCTGCTGCATAGTCCTTCGCCGCCAGCTCATTGAGATACGCGAGGGACCCATCTTGCACAAATTTTTGCATAATGCAGATGGTGTTTAACAATTTCATGAACAATTGTTCGAGAAACATTGGGAAAATGCTCACAGATGTCATCAATTGTGACGCGCCGATCGTTCCTCACGAATTCGTCAACTGAGCTCACCAGTTGGTCTGTAATGACAGACGGTCTCTCCGAACGCTCATCGTCGTGTGTGTTCCCCCTCCCCATGTTGAAGTTGCGACACCACCGCCGAACAGACGACTCGTCCATTACATTGTCTCCATACACCTCCTTTAATTGGCGATGAATATCACATGGGCGAACGTTTCTTGCATTGAGGAATTTAATCACTGCCCTCACTTCACAACTGGCGGCGTTCTCAATTTTTTTAAACATTGTAAACAATCACAGAAACAACACAGGCAATGCTAGCGTCACGCAACTTGGCTCAGAGAAGGCTGACAAGCCACTGAAGCTATCTGACCTCGTCCAGCGGCTACTCGCGTCGTCAGCACTTCATGCGGCACGAACGGGTACTACTTTCCGGATGACCCTCGTAGAAAAAAAAAGACCTGCAATTTTCGGACGAATGTGATTAAGTTAACCTTTTTGTATGTGGAATAAGCGGCAGCATTTTCGTTTAATGTCATCTAAAGGACAATATTCTACATAAATGTTGTGCAAAAATAAAATTTCAACCCGGTTAGATTTTGATGTATGATTAATAGTGTTAATGATCATGGTAAATATTTTGTGTTCACATAAAAAATAATAATGGTAAAAATGATTATCATAGTGCATATAAGGCAAAAAATATTAAAAAATAGAGACAACGTACGTTTTCACAGAATTTTGGTGTTTGGTACAAAATATTTCGCCGTAATGCGGCAACACCAAGTTAAAAGAATGTTGAGGCCGAGGAGAATATATAGAACTTACAAAAATTGAAGTCTGAATGGATTATGTTGTTTATAATATTTTTTTATAATAATTTTACGTATAATATTAATTTGGTCCCTTGTAATCGTTTGATCTACCAAAATTTCCTCATGTCTCGTATTTACTATCTTTAGTATTTCAATCCAAAAATCAGTTGACTGCAAAATCTTATTCTTCCCCTTTCTAATACTATCACTAATTGGTTTGTACGGATTTTGCCTCGGTCTTTTTAATTGACCCTTCCTTATACTCCATACAAATGTTTTTTTACCTCTAGGCGTATCCAATCTATCTTGTTCACCTTTTTTTGACATGCTCCTTGTTGTCTTTTCCCCTGTGCCCTTGTATTTCTTAATTCCTCTCTGTAACTGTAATTTTGATCGTCATTAGACCTCCTGCCTCCAAAGATAAGTTCCGTAGGTTTTTTTTTACCTTCTGTCATCTACTTTTCCAGGGATGACTCCAATACTGGAAGCCATTTTCATCAATCAAATATGAATTTCCCATCCTCTCTCATAATCTTCAAAAGATGTGTCAAAAAAAATCAAGGACAGTTGATTTAAATTATACATGGATTGCATAAAATTTTTGGGAAAAGTTTCGGAAAAAAATTTCAGATATAGCTACAATGTCTCAAAATTCTTCATCCTTTGAACGTCGACACACTGTTGACTTTTCCCCCGACGGTTCCCTGGTAGGCGGATCCCGGAAGGTCCTAAAGGGTACGCGTGCAAGCATCTTTGACGGCACTTAGGGTCCCATGGTGGTGTCCTTTGAGGAAGGATTTCACTTTTGAGAATAGGAAATAGTCTATTGCTGTCCAAGAATTTCGATTCATCTTCAACGCGTTGCAGAAGGTCTTCGCAATCCGACACTTGACTCTGCTCTTAGTCGTCCGTCAAAACCTTAGGGACGAGATTAGCGCAGATTTTTTGCATCTCCAAATTTTTAATGATGATGGTGTGCACTGTCATCTTATCAATTCCAATACGATCTGCGATCATTCGCACACTGAACCGACGGTCTGAATTCAGCGCTTAAAAAACTCGTCAAGAAAAAATTATTACCGATACTTTTTATACAAACCTTGTATGATCAATTGACATGTTTGCCTAGGAACGCTAGAAAGGCAATAAATCGTTTTCCATTCCCGCCTTTAACGAGTACATATTCAGAAAGATTTATTTGAGGAATGTTAATAAACGTTCGCTTCGGTGAAGTGGACGCCGACCCCCGTGGTGCCCCGACACCAGACTACCCAATAACAGGGGGGATTCAAGGGCGCGTAGTTTGGGATCCAATGACGCCCACCGCGAAATAATGAATCGAACGCAGTGGGGGGCGGACGGGTTTGGTGGGGTGAGACTTCTCGCGGAGCAAGTCCCCAATTCCCCGGAATGGGGACTTCGCGGAAAAATTCCCGGAGGAGGCGTCGGTTGAGAGGTAGGAGGAGAGCATGATGGTGCGGTAATATCGTAAACTCCCACGCACCCACATCCATTGCGCTCCGATGTGCCCACGTGGGATACGTGTTTAGGGGAAGGGGAAGGAAGGCCGTACGTGGGTGTCGCTCGGGATCGGTCAAAGGTCACCACGTTCGACGGAAGCGGGGAAAAAACTTCCTCCGCTCCGTCGGAGGAGATTAGATTTTTTGTCGCGCCCACGCCACCGCGTCGCTATGCAACCGCCTCTCTGGGGCGTGCCCAGGGGGTGGATGGAGTGGGAAAAGGGGTGATTCTCCTCGATCGCTCTTTGAAGGATAGAGCGGGGCGATTTCCATAGCCAGCGAGAATGAGTTTATTTCGAGACCATGCAACGACATTCCCAGCCAGCATGTCCCCCTCGTGTTGGTGTGCTGAACGAACGACAGACAACGTTAGACTGGCGAAATGGTGAAAAAGTAAAAAAAAAGATCCAAGGATTGGTTTTTCTCCATCCTGCACGTATCGCGAACTAAAAGAGCAATGTAACGTGTGATTTCTGCAAATTTCACCCGCTTATTTCTCTTTGAATGGTTTGTATTAATCGAGTTTGCACATATGTGTATGTATATATATATATATATATATATATATATATATATATATATATATATATATATATATATATATATACTCATATATATGAGTATTTATTCGCCGTTTGGCGGGATTTCGTGTTTGAATGTGTATTTGGCCAATGTGGCTCATCTCTTTCTTCTGGCTATGCGTGCCACGAAACGCACTGTTCCTTTCCTGTATGATGTTGTATGAATTCTAACCCACTGTCCTTTCCTTTCCTTGTGTATTGTCTATTTCTCCTTTGGTGGGTGAAACTGCCCCCTGACGCCATCTCTTGGCTGAAAGAATCGGGGCGCTTGGCGACATATTAGACCCACGGATCTCAGGGTAAATTGACTATCCTCGATAGCTGCCTTGACAGCAGGACGTGCCTGTGTTCACCGAGTGTCTAAAATCGCCGGCGTCCGAGGCTTCGGCCGCCGGGGTTTGGAGAGCGGCACTGCCGGACTCTCTCGGAAATCGAGGTTCCGATCGTGTTTTGTTTCAAGCGGCGGTTGACCGCCTAGTTCATCAAGAAGCGTGCAGTTTGACTCTCGACTTCTTCCGCCGGGAAGGCCGTACTTTTGTTTTGTTTAGTGGATCAAGACTGACCTTGACTCCTGGTGTAGAGCTTAGGCTCCTTTTGTTTGCTACCGCCGGGTGCGTGTGGCGGGGAGGGAGCGTTCGTGAGTGTTTTATTTCCCTTTAAAGTGCTCGTTTTTTTTTGTTGCGCTTTCCTTCTTCATGCTAGTGTGCTGAATTTGATTTCTTCAAATGGCTGTGCGCCGCTTAAACACGCTCGCCTTGCAAGTTGACGAGAAGGCGAAGCCCCCTACCCCGTTGGAGGTCCACCTCTTCACGTTAGAGTCGCTGGGCCTCACACCCGAAGAGATAGTGGCGATCCAATTTGGATACAATCGCCATTTGATATTCCTGAAGTTGGCAACCGAAGCTACAATGACTAGGATTTTAGACAATACTCCGCGGAAACTACCGTTTCCGTCTTTAAGTGACCAGAGGACGACAATAACAATTGACGTGACTTCCGGCAGCCCGTGTAATGTCAGGGTTCTTTGTCTCCCCGTGGAGACCCCATTGGAAGACATAACAGGCGAGCTCCAACGCTTTGGTAAAATACATCGCTCGTGGGAGAACAGGTGGGAGGGAGAAAATATGGCGCGGGTGCTTACTGGCACCAGGGTTGTGCGGATGACGGTCGAGAGAAATATCCCCTCGTACCTCCACATCGGCGGCAACCGGGCCATCATCATCTATGAGGGTCAGCGCCGCACTTGCGCCCGCTGTAACCAAGAAGGTCACGAGCGCAAGACCTGCCCTCGGAACCAGGGAGCTAAGAGCTATGTGGAGGCAATGACGATGCCCTCCAACCCTAACGCCGCCGTGGAGATGGACGAGCCCGAAGTGGCTGTGGAGGAGAGAGCGCGGTCGCTTCTACTCATCGAGGGTGCGGCCCCGGCTGCTCCCGTCGGTCCCCCGCATCTCCCTTCAATTGGAGGGAAATGTCAGCGGGAGCGAAAATCGTCAACGGAGGAAAGGGAACCGAAAAAGAAGAGGGCTGACAAACCCAAGCTCCTGGACTCGAATACGGATCTAAAAATGGCTCTCGTACCTACCACCTCGCCTAATATCACACGACCTCCAGCCCCCGTCTCCGTGAGCTCGTCAAATGAGGAGGGATGGTCTTTCGCCCCCCCTCCCCCCGCTCACGCCATCGACGCCCTCGCTACGCGATCCTTGCATCACGGGTTTCAAACACCCGGAGAACCTCTGGTGACAGGTGAGGAGGATGCATCTGATTGCGATGTTTTCCCGTCCCCAACAGCTCATCCCTCGACCCCTTTATCATTGACTGTAAAGGAAGCGTCACCGACCCCGGAAGTCGACCCGCATACAAGTTTCCCAAAGTCAAAAATCCCACATACCCCATCTTCTTTCCCCATTAAGGACAGCCAAGGTGTCGACGATCTTCCCAGCGCTTCTCAAGATACGGACCACAAGCAACTATCGCCCCTGATTTTTCCCGACCACAACCCTTCCGCAGATGAGCCCCAGCCCGCCACTCCGACCCTCCCCGAGGGTACCTCCTGCCCCTTGGCGGCCCCCAGCGGTGCTCCTTCGAAGAAGGCCCCCTGTGGAACGCTGCCGAGTTACCCGGTCTTCGTGGGGACCACGGCTGGCTCTTCCTCTTCGGACGAGGCCGGGGGGGAGGGATGTAGCGAAATGCCGCGTCCTCGCTCGTCGACCCGTTGGACGAGGCGTCCCAGGAAACGGCGAAGCACTCGTCACCCGGGGTCGAGTCGCGACCGGAGCGACGCTAGCCACGATCAGAACTCTGGGTAGTGATGTCCGGTAGCCACCCGGTGCCGGACACATTTCGTCCATCGTTGAAGAGTTTTTTTTTTCTGAATGACTGATTGAATCGATAATTTCAACCCTGCCATTGATAATTTCTTACAATACATAATTTTCCATTGCTAGCTAAAATCTCCCTCCTAATATCTGTGGACCTTGTCTTCCTTTCTTTTTTCTTTCTAAATGTTAATGGTCAAATGTACGAGTATGCGTCTGTATGCATATGCTTATGTATGTGCGTGTGGATGTGCATGTGTGCGTATGTATGTACAAGTGGATATGTATGTGGGGTATATGTATAATGTATTTATCCATGTATACACTTATACTAAAGAAAAACATGATGTACCCATAATCTGTGACCTGATATTATGCATAATGCTAACAAACTCTGTAATATTCTGAGCCGAATAAAATAATTTATATCATAGCTCAAGTGGTTAAGAGCATCCGCCCGGCAAGTGGAAAGATCCGGTGTTCGAGTCCCGGTTGAGGAAATATTTTTACTCTTGTGATCCGTTCGATTCCGCCTTCCCCACCGCTGTTGTGTTCGTCCTTTATATGTGTTCCTATCCCTTTTCCTTATATCTGTTTCTGTATATATGAGTATTTATTCGCCGTTTGGCGGGATTTCGTGTTTGAATGTATATATATATATATATATATATATATATATATATATTAATTCACATGGAATAGTGTGCACAAACATATAAAAGACGAATTTGGGGGGGGGGGGGGTGGGGGAGGCAGAATCGAGCAGATCACAAGGGCAAAAACAGTTTTTTGACCGGGAAAAGGAAATATTTTGAACTTGTGATCTGCCCGATTCCACCTTCCCCACCTCTCCTGTGTTCTTCTTTTATGCGCCTTCCTATCCCTTTACCTTGTATCTATTTTCATGTGAATAAATATTTGTTCGCCATAGGGCAGGGGTAGAGAAAACCCCGCCATTTGGCGAACAAATATACATTCACATGGATATAGTTATAAGGAAAAGGGATAGTAACATATAAAAAAACATTCTTCTGGCTATGTGTGCCACAGAACGCACTGTTGATATCCATAATGACACTATGATTGCTTTCCATACTGTCCTTTCGTCTTTTGTCGTCAATTTCTCTGTTGGTGGGTGAAACAGCTCCCTAACGCCATCTCCCGGGCAAAGGATCGGGGCACTTAGTTGCACGAGCCCCCCGCAGATTTCAGTGTATTTTACGTTTTCTCGATAGCTCAAATGGTCAGAGAATCGGCTCGGGAAGTCGAAAGATCCGTGGTTCCTGGGCAAGAAATATTTTTGCATTTGTGATCTGCGATCTGCTCGATGCGGTCTTCCCCACCTCTCCTGAGTTCGTCTTTTATATGTGTTCCTATCCCTTTTCGTTATATATATATATATATATATATATATATATATATATATATATATATACACACACACACACACACATATACATAAAGGTTACGATGTGCGGAGAGAAAGAGGTCGGAATGGAATTGGAATCTGACAACGAGGACCCTCTCCCTATAAATAAATTGGTTTTAATGATTAGTTGTCTGATAAGAGGTTCAAGTTGATTATGGACTTATAAAACGAGTCGGTCGTTAAAGCACTGGATATACATATTTTATTTTATTTACCGATCATCATTACGGGTTGTCACTCCGAGGATTTATTCATATAGACTTTCTCCATTTCTATATATCCCGTTCCAATCTGCCAACCTCACTTCATTCACTCATAAATCACTGACATTTTCCATTACCTGCTTCTCGTAGTTCATCCTCATCCATCCTATGCAATTTTCACCCTTCCTATATTTCCTACAAATGTGGTTTTCAGTAAGTTGTCATGTATTGAAATTTGTTTAGTCTTCATCTTCTTTTTGCAAGCGTTCTCCATAGGATTCTGTCTTCGCTCAGAAATATGTCTTCATTTTGGGTGATCCATTTAAAATAATGCATTCCTCGTTTGAATGATGGCTAGATACCCCGCCTACTTTTTCAAAATTGTGGGTTGATTTACCGTCTAAGTGAGTTGTTTTTCATCGAGGGACTGAAAGTTATCATTACGTAATCTACCGGTTAAATTAGGTTTTGGATGGACACAACTACTAAATAAATATTTTGCTGCTCCTAGCAAAAAACAACCCAACATCCTACTCCACAACAAGTCCCTCTTATCTCTGTATACTTCTTTCGTCCCTCCATCTCGTCCTACATTTCTATCCTATTCCTGCTCGCTTCTCGTTTCCCTTGAATTCTTTCCTCTTTTACAGTCCAACATCCCACTGCCGACCAATATGATTTTCATCCATTTTTCCTGCCTCCTTAGGATTTCTCCCAATTATTCCCTCTCCTCGCCCACCATACTTCCTCATTTGTTTTCCTTTTGGTCTATTTTATCTTCTCCATCCTCCTTCACACCCAAGTCTCAAAAGCCTCCAATCTGATTCTATCCATCTGCTTCAGTGACCACATTTCCGTACCGTACATAACTACTCTCCATATCAAAGTTTTAACGAGTCTTTTCCTAACATCCTTACTCAGCTTTCGTGTCATCAATTACCTTCATATAAAAGCCTCTTTGCTTAGTGCAATTCTTCCCCTTGTTTCCCAAATAGTTTGACTATTTTGGGCCAAAACACTTCCGTGATACGTGAACTGTTTCACTTGCTCTAGTTTTTGCCCTCCTATTTAAATATTTAGCTTAGTTTTTACCCATCTAAAAAATTGCGTTACCTTTGTTTTATTTATGTTGATTCTCATCCAATATCTATCGTACTGAATTTCCAATTCTCATTCTGACTGTAGGCGATAGTAAAATAAAGCCTTTAATTTGTCCTGTTGAACGGACTTTAAAAAAGTCAATTATTTCTCGGGTAGCATTGCATCACCCTCGCTTCACAAATTCTCCTATCTATGTTTCTTCTATTGCTCAATTTTCACAGCCGTAAAAAAAGTTAAGTTAATTTTATTTCAATAATTGGGCTTAATTACGCTTCTACTCTTTCCCGTTTGTAATTATGTATTATGAGAAGATGTATGACCCTCCTTAGCCATTCCGTTTCTGCTCACTGCATCCCTCATAATACTTCAATCTATGGGGATCTTTCTGTCCAACCAGTAAATCTACACCTTTTCTCGGTGTTTTTCCCACCCTTTCTATTTCGAGGTAATCTGTCCTACATTGTGTGTAGACTTAAATCTTATTTGCATCCTGGTTTTTCAAGGGGTTGTAAATTTTTCGTCCACTGATGTTAAGCGGATGATATCTTTATCAGGTCTTCTTTTTCTTTCGTAAGTATAGAGCTATCTTTTCCCCAAAATCGAGACTTTCTCCGTGAATTCTTAAATCTTTCCTTTAATTAATCTCGAAAAATTTCGCCCGATGAAATAAGAAAGAAAAACAACGAGAAGGCCTATTACATTGGGTTCCATTAACTGATCCTAGCAAAATAAGCAGTGGCGTAGCTGTTGAATCAAATTACGACTACACATAACACAAGAGAAGATATCAATCTCGGTGAAATTAACACGGAGTGAAAACAGATTAATGGCCAGAGTTGCATTCTACATAGGGGAGAGATTGGAGGGGTAGGGTGAAGAGAAAAGCTTGAGGGCGGGACAATCGACGGTGAGGGTACTGAGTAGGGAGGGGATCAAGTGGGATAGGGTCCGTTGGGGAATGGATTGATGAAGTTTTGGAGGTCTTTGGAGGAATAGTATTGTGAGCGATGGGTGATGGGTTACGGATTTAAAAGGGACAGGGGTAATCCCCCAAGTGGAAATGGTCTTCCTTCAAACAATGCAGGGGGTAAGAGTTCAAATGCCATTCAGCGCTGATTGTTAAGCGCGAAAGGCCAGGGGATATCAAAACGTCTTCACTGGAGCTTACTCCGAGTGAGGGAACGCGACGACCGAGAATGACTTGAAGTAAATTGACCAGATGATTTAGTGACTTGGGTGTGGTAGGGTAGGCAGTCGATAGGACGAGTAGTGAGAGAATGTAAGATCGGATGGTCACAGCTGTGTAACAGTTGCTTAAGAGGAAGAGGGTCAGTAATTTTGGTGAGATAGAAATACCAGCATTAGACATTTTATTTTAAAATTCACTTTTATACATCGTACTGACGGAGTATTAACCAACCATCAAAGAGAAATCCTCAGATGAATTTATTACCGGTAAAACAATGTTCTTTCTACACGTTTTCTTTTCCTACGTCACCATCCATACGAGTATATTCATTCACATGTTAATAGGTAAAAGGAAAAGGGATAGGAACACTATGAAAGAAGCAACCCGGCAAGTCGAAAGATTAAAGTCTTGGTCAAGGAAATATTTTTACACTTGTGATCTACTCGATTCCACCTTCCCCACCTCTTCTGGGCTTATATGTATATATACGTATATACATATATATACGTAATATAATATATATATATATATACATATACATATATATATATGTATATATATATATATATATATTTTTTTTTTTTTTTCACAATAATCAACCCGAAGGTCGGTTTGGTGGGCGATGGTTGAGTTCACCCAGTACTAAGCCCTATGCGGCGTGTGAAATTCACACTTCAGGGTAGGGGGGCCAGTTCCTTTCCCTGTACCGGTTATGGTTTCCCAGGAAAACCTGGTATCCGAAAAATCACATAGCTGGGGTGGAGCTGCAGGTGACCAGAGTGCCTTTCCCGGGAAACGAACCCGGGCCCCTCCGGTCAGCAGTCCAACGCTCTACCCCCTGGACTACCGCGACCCCCCACACATACACACCATATATATATATATATATATATATATATATATATATATATATATATATATATATATATATACACACATACGCGCAGAAATATATATGTATGTATAAATATAAGGACATTGAATAACTCATTTTTTCCCACAAAACTTTTCCCAGCCACAACACAAAGAGGTGGGAACAGTTACAAATAAACACGTATCTCCTCTCTAAATTCTTCCCCCTGACCTATTATTCATGACGTGTCCGAACACCTAATGCCACACTTTTATTGAGGTACGAAGTCAGTGTTTATGCTCCAGACATGGAGAAGAATGAATAAATGAGAACTAAAGGAGAGAAATCCTAGATTATCACACTTATGCATTTCAATACTCATTTTATATGTTCAAAATCGCGACCAGAACAAAACCAATGTTAATATAACCCAACAATTCTCATTGTGATACATAAGCTCCATACGCCATGCGTGCAATGTTTGATCTCATCACGTTTCCCCAACAATCATGTTATCACAGGCCAGCGTCCTGTTATTCCTTGTCCTACACCTTCGCGAGGTGTGACGTGGATCTCGTTCCGTTATGTAAACAGGAGCGAATAGGCAGATGTCGGAGTATCGCCCATGTCGGAAAATGTTGGCTGACTGCCTGACTCCAAAGTTCTAAGGTGCCTTGTACCGCAAAAGCTCGACCAAATTTGCATCGCGATATATTAGTTTATACCATACTTATTTCAATTGGTGAATGTTTAGAGTTTTTAATTGGAGTACGTATGTGATCTTAGAGCTAGCTCAGATTCATTCATTTTTTAGTTGTGGTTCTAAATCCGGTAAAAATACTAATTTTTGCTATGTCTTGAAAAAATTTCAAGCCGGTAATTACAGATTAATAGTGGTTTAATCTTTTAGAAATTAGAATGATACGAAAGGAGTCCTGCATTTTTGATAAGGTATATTTCCCCAATATTTCTGACCAGATATTTTTATTCGATAAGATTTGCAAGATCACTATGGTTCTGAATACTCCCCATTCAATTTCTGTGGCAGTTCAAACGAATTACATATTTGCTCAGTACAATAAAACCTTTGAGAGCAAATAAGTTTTTTTTAATAATCTGCGATTTGAGCTACGAAATAAATTCTAATTGCGCACCAAAAATATATTTTTTAGCCAAGAAACTCGTGTTGGTGAAGAATTAATTGTGTTGGTATGTACTTGAAACACCGAAATAATGTGAAAGCATGTAATTATCACGGGTTTCTTAGAAGTGTGGTACAGGTCGGTACATGCTCCTTGAAGTGAATATGGTAGTGAGTACATTTTAAATTTATGTGAATAGTATCTCTCAGATATGACGTCGAGAACAGTTTTTTCTCAAAGTTGAAAACGAAATCACTCAAACACTGAATAAAAATAAAAAATACATGCGTACTCATAGAATCAATTAATGAAACTTTCAGTGAAGTTTTTTTATTTACACATTTCCGAATTTTAAAATTTAAAAAAGTGTACATTATTTTGAAACTGCTTCTTTTCATCTTTTAGGGTAGCTTCTTTCTTTCTCTCAATTAAATCTTAGTAAATAATTAATGATGTTACAATGATGTAAG
Source organism: Hetaerina americana (assembly GCF_022747635.1). NCBI lineage: Eukaryota > Metazoa > Arthropoda > Insecta > Odonata > Calopterygidae > Hetaerina > Hetaerina americana. The sequence goes on from NW_027286777.1 coordinate 312,748, forward strand.
ACCTGTGCCCTGGGCTTAAGGTGAACAGATATTGTAGCGGTAAGGTTTTATTTGATAAACTCTGGCGTCCTCTTTGATGGCATAAAAAAATGACTACCGACATCCGCGGCCAAACTTCAAATAAAAGCAGCAGTGAAATAATATGAAAAGGACGTTGAGCGCTGGAGCAACCGGAAACGCTTCCGCTGAAATTCTTTCAATTATTCACATTTTTATTTCCTTTGGGAGCAGCGCCATATTTGAGGAACGCCGCTTTCTGCTAACTATAGCTTACTCCTTTCTTGAATATATAAAATCCTCAGGTGAATAAATTTTCTCATATACTTTGAATGCGTACTATATTTTAGTTCAGAATGAACGAAATGATTTTTATTTCAAACCGATAGTATTAATTCAAATATTAATGGAACACCAACAAAGAAATAGAAAAGTATTTTTTTTTCAATGGTCGATTGCTTCATTGACTTAGGGACTATTCGTAGACAGTGCCGTTTTTATTAGTCCTAATTCTTTACAAAATACACGATTCAAAAATAAAAATAAAATTTGTGAAATGTTTTTTTGCAATTAATTCATTGCAATCACTTAAATTATTCAAATACACAGGTACTTTTGGGGCGATAAGTCACTCATTAACATTTGTTTTTAAAACAGATCATAATCAAATTGCACGAAGTCACATTTTCTCGATTCAATTGAATTTTCTGTAAATGCTACCCTAAAGCGTTATGTACGTGCCCGCACTATGCAACTAGTGCCTAGTACGTCACTGTGAAAACGATTGATACTCGTTTTTTTCATTTCCAGAGATTGATGCCAATTCCATTTTATTGATAAATTTCGTAATTATAATAAGAATGAATATCCAAAGTATGCTTTTCGTCTTCTGATACAAAATACAATTATCTCCATACAATTCCGTGTACATATAGGGTGAACTGGGAGAAGGAGAGATGAGTGGGAGAAATGGGAAAGTAGGGCGGTGGAGGACGAGAGGGGATGTGTGGAAGGGAGGAATGATCTTAGTCATTCTCAGAGGGTGTGGTTTATAAAATATTCGGCTTGGTACGTATGGAAGATCGGTGCTAAGAGAGGGGAATGATTGACAAATGTAAAGCCGTACATTCTTTCTTATTTTGCAAAGCTGGACTATTCTAGCACACTCAGACCTCTCTTTTTAGATTTAAGAAGAAGCAGGGTATAAAATATGGTCTGGCGAAAAGACTTCATCAGATGCCTTGCCACTGCGGATGGTTCTTCCAGCCCTACTTCTCGAGAATGCTAATTAGTTCTAATGCTAAAACTTAATGTTATTAGACCGATGCGCAAAACACCACAAATGTCACAAGTTAGCCGATATGCCCGACTTTTATTGATTGAATCCGCTTTATCTTTCGTGTTACTGAGAGACATTTTGATAGCGCATTTGGAATGTAAAATGTTATTTTGAAATAATGAGGAGAGCGGGGCGGGGGAGGAAGAAAGAGTTTAGCTATTGTATTTAGAGAAATCTTATGCTGTAGTTTGGCTGTTTACACCACTCGAACATTTATTCAGGAGACGTGGTTAAGAAATGATTCATATTATTAGATTATTTAATTTTTATTTTTTAGCGGTACGCAATAATTTTTGCAAAAAATCGCAAACAATTTTTTATTATCACCGTGAAAAAATATGCAGGTACTTAACGAATTGAAAAAGATATCGTAGAAAGCTGCTCCTTTTCTGAAGAATCGCTATGAACGAACAGATGGCGTGCCTTATTGCTGGATAGCCTGGTTTGGGAACAAGTAAGAGCAAGAGGATTACGTGCACGACTTAATGAATTGGATGAGTACAAATCCAATGGGTTGAACGGCGGAGGAAGAGGGAAGCCCCACATTGCATTGTTAGATGAGACCGTAGAGAGAAGTTAAGTGAAATTGATCACTGGATAATTTCACTTAACTTGCCGGCACTAAGAAAACTTTTCCCATTTCACTATTCCTGACCACAACAGTAGAAAACAACACAAAAGAACTTTTGAGCTCCCAGAAAATTAAATGTGTCCTAGTTCTCCGAAATGATTTAATCAACAATGCCTTGAGTGATGGATGACATAACAACTGTTCCCCACACGCCCCTGGTATTACTTGATGGATAATATGCAAATGTACTAGATGTTCGGAATGGATTGGCAACACATTTATTTATTTGCGTTGTTGTTTCATTGTTTGACGTATCGTATTTTTTATAATTACAAAAGGATTATACCACAAATGTTCCGTGGAACCAACGAAAATATTCGTAAGTGGTGCTGAATTGAATTATTTGATAAATGGAGTGAATTTGAATAGAGATTAAATTGAATCAATTAGGCTTAAGTTGTATCCAGAGAAAAAAAATGTAACATCGTGATATCCATAAGTATGTACATTTATTTGAATAATTTTGCAGATAAAATTGAATTGGAAAAAGGAAATTCAGCACCTATTATGGAGCGGACACGCAATTAATGGATAGGATTTCAAGACGCCAATCATTCAACGGCAAGAGTAGTCCTGGGAGTTTTACCTTTTTATGAACAAAAAGTTTAAAAATGTATGGAATAATAGATCATTATAAAAATATGTTTCATATAGGGACAAAAAATTATATGAATATAAAGTTTTTTCAAGTTTTCCCTTCCTTTATTATTTTTCAATTCGCATAGGGTGAAGCAGTCAACTCAGAAAACCAAAATAACTACAAAATGTAGAGTTAAAAAATTCCCAAAATAATGTTTTTGAACTTTGTTATCTTGGGGATTTAATGTGTGTTGTTTATTTTGAAATTTTTAGAACATTTCAGTGTTATTTCAGGTCAAATGTTTCAATAAGATAGTAGGAGTAATAATTTTAATAGATTATATCCAATAATATAAAATTAAGATTGGTGCTTGAAACAATTTATGCGGATATATTTTTGAGTATCATAAAATGAGGAGAATTCCACATTCAGTAACGTACAGATACCATTTTATCATTCCCTTTTCATGTTAGTGTCACATAAAAAAATTTTAAAACCGTAAATGTCAAATAAGAAATAAATTTGCAATTATTTAGAACCATTTACTAAATATTCAAAAAAATATTAGCTCATAGTGGCTTTTATTTCCTCCATTAAGAGAATTCATATTTTGACCCATGTGTTCTTCTAGCGAATGATGTTAAGGAAAACGATCCATTACCGTAATATAACTTTTGAGCACTCATTTAAAATCACATGTCAACTCACTTTACCATGAAGAAGCTCAAAATGAAAAACTGCAGAAAACTCATTTATTCATAATGTGTAATTTTTGAATCTTTTTACATTTGTTTACGTTCACAAAATTAAATTCCTAACTCAATATGCAGGATCCTTACTCATAAGAGTGATAAGGTTGATTTTAATTTGGAAAGAACAGAGTTTACGCGGGACTAAGCGCTTGGGTGACTGAAACTAACACATTTGATAAGGAAATGAAGAAGGCAAGTCACTTTCCCAGTGAAAGCATTCAACTTTCCCTTTGCGTCATATTACACCCCAAATAAAAAACGAAATTGCATTTAAAATGCATGTACTGACATTCATCCCAATGCATTTTGAGTCAGAGAATATTTAAAAAATTAATTAAATGTATCATAAGGTATGATTTTTTATTGGAACATAGAGAAAAGGAAGCATGGCGAAGAAGTAATAATACGGAGGAAGGTTCAAGAGGGATAAAGAGAAATATGTAATGGAGGATGTCAGCGCAAGGATCAATGAGGAAACGGAGTGATGGCCAGGGAATTCGGCATAGATTGTTCGGAGTCAATCAATCCTCGCATTGATAACCCGCGGTGGTGATGATTAATACCGAAAGATATTTGATAGCCTTTCATTTTGATTTGTGTTATCAATTGGCTTCCTGAAGTCATACGTAAATTTTGGCGTCACTGCATGCATTAACCTTCCCTAGGCCTGAGTTTAGATTTTCTGAGGCAGTTAGGAAGTTTTTTGCCAAACGTTCAAAAAAAGGGCAGTGAGTGGTGTATTTTGTTTTTCCATCAAAGGCATCCGACCGCTTTAGTTCCCCACTGATTACACCCAGCGTTCACTGGAGATGCTGGGATTTTCCTGACGCCTACGCGGAGATGCAAATACCCTTTTGCCACTCCTCTTCGTAGTAGGAGGTCGTCCCTCCCTCCTTCCCCAGGGAGTCCAATGCGGCCTGCGCGGGGCCCGCGGAAGCCTCGTCCCGCCCCCGAGATTATCTTTGCATAAACATTCCGGGAGGGGGGGAGGTTGAGAGGGAAGGGGGTTCTAGATAGGGTGGCGTCGTTTGCGGGTGAATGGGAAGGGGTTAGGTAGGTCGGTTTGCATCGGTTGGTTGGTTGGTTTCGGTTGATACCGCGCGCACTCTCGTCCTATCTCACGACCGATGATGATCCTCCGCGAGGAGCAGAAAAAAAAGAGCACAGCGCGCCGCGGAGCGATGCGGTCGAAGATATGGCGTCGATTAGCCCTATTAACACACGTGCCGCGCTCTCGGCTTCATTTTTTTTCCCTTCCCCGCTTTGCCTCCCTTCCTCTCTCTCTCTCTCTCTCCTATGTTGTCGACTACCCGGCTCGCCCGTTGATGGCGTTCCATTCCGACGAACGACTACCCCGGAGTGCATTCCCGTGTCCCGACAAACGAATGAACCTAACTTGTTTTGTGTATATGCAGACGAAGCGAAGCGTTTATATCGAACGCTCACCTCCCGAACGTTTTTTTTCCCAACCTCGCGTCCTTTTTCATTCACTCTTTTGAATTTTATTTTTTTCTTTCGATTTTTTTATGGTCTCTGTGCACATCGAAGGACGCGACTTGGTGTTTTTTTGTCAGTGGAATCGGGGAGAGGGTTTCATGGAAGAGTTCACCAATCTATTCATTTCGAACCGAGAGGAGGGTGAAATGACGAGCGGGAACATACCGGAGATCGAGTCCTTATCACGTGCCTTCCTACCGGTCGGTTAATCTGTTGTATATTGGAACTGGAACTGCCCGACTTCGCCCAAACCCCCTCCCTCGTCTGGGGACATCGACCGTAATTGCAGTCCAGACGCTCCACGGTTAAGAGTCCAGTGCTCCACGGTCCCCTGCCAAAAACACCATCCCCTTATTTCAGGCATCAGGAAGAGTACATTTAAATTTTGGAATAGAAAATGTAAAATTCCTGGAATATTAATTACTTTCTACGTGCATATTTTTTCATGTTTAACATTTTTTAAATATATCACATAATAACAAGTGGTCATATGAAATTTGAAACAAAAATATGTACGTATCGGCAAAAAAATATCGACATTTGCTTTAAACAATTTTCTATCGAGTGAAGGATATTAAAATAAAATCTCAATTTCTGGTTATGATAGAGAAACTAACTTTCTTTTATATAGCCCCTCATTAATTCTTCATCCTTGTGTAATTGTTTCACATCAGTAATATTTATGCATTTTTCCATGCAAGATCTTTCTTATGTAGACCCTATATCCCAGAGATATTCTCCATTCAATTAATATTTTCTTCACTCAAATCAATGAGAAGAGACGATATACTTATCCGATGATTCGACTCCCATCTCTTACTCTGGATGAAAAAATCTTCGTTCTTATGTATTCCGTACCTGTATTCTATGTACCTTCTATTTGCGGTGTATTCAGTCTACATTCCTCTATAATGACACATAAAACGCTCATCCAATATCTTCCCTTTTGCAGCAAATCCCCATCAAAATCTCCTTACCTTTCTTATTCTTTCAATAATTATGATTTCCCTGGCGCGCTCAAGTTTCATTTCCATTTTCAGTCATATCCCGAGCCCCAGGTGGGGTGCTATATGGGAAGAACTTCAAGGGGAGTACCTCTTGGTGCATTTAGTTTAGAGTAGGAATATGCCGTCCCCCTATCGAATAACCAATTAGGTGTTACCTCTTAAGATGCAATTGACCTTAACTTTTCGTCTCCTATCATAATACCTACTACTAAAAATAATGATTAGAGGGGTATAATATATATTGTAATTTTTTCACAAATACCAAGGCTTGAAGATATCTGTTCGAAACATAATTTTTTCACCGTAATGGCTTATTTGAAAAAAGAAAAGCATCACATATTGCCTACTATCAGGTTTCAATATTAATATTTAAATTGGTGTATCAAATATTATCTTTAAGATATATTTCATCCGTATTCCTCAAGATTGATATTTTGGCATAGGTGAATTCCTATCGTGAATCTGTTGGTGAAGGAAGGAAGATGAATTCATTGATATGTAAATTAAACGAAGGAAATACGATTGATCAAGAATTGGGCATTAGGCATTGACTTGGCAAAAACTATATCCCTTTAAATAGATTTCATGTTTAATGCTTAAGAAACGCCTGGAACAAATACTATGACAACCTGGAGAAAATAATATCATCATTTCATACTGGCCATATTCTTTCATAATACCGTTTCTTTAAGTTGTTCTTTCGGCTTTTGAAGTTCGGATATATATACAGGGCTCATGCTAATCGCGTTTCATCACATAATACTAGAATGTGGACACTTCACTGAACTTGTAGTCTTAAAATGTCTTCTCCTTATTTCTTAATCACATTTGTTTTGCATTTTAATAATATGAGTTGCCTATACAAAATAAATAATTCATTCGCCCAGTTAAAACTAGAGCGTAAGTCTGCAGAGCAGACTCACGCTCTAGTTTTTCACTGAGCATTGCATTAATGCAGTCCAATGGGCGGTGTATTTTCATAAAAGTGGGTCACGAATGAATTGGAATATTTTTAAAATTATAGGTTTAATGAAAATTGGTCTAAATCGAAAATTGCCGTCTATTTTTTTTCTTAAAGGATTGCTCAATTTGCGCTAAATAATATATTTTATGAAAAGTCAAGAGAATAAATTTTTCCTTTTTAAACGTTTAATTCGAGGGGAAAAAGTTGTAAAAAGGATATTATCCGCATGATAAGTCACATTAAGTGTTTTTAGCCGATCACATCAACAAAATAGTAAAATGATCACCCATCAATAAACCTTCAAATCCGATGGGTCGATTCAGGCCAAAGACCTCGTGAGTTCTACTCCTAATAGAAACGTTAAATGGGAAATATAGTGTTGCTTAGATCGATAGATTTTTATTAATAGATCCCCTCAACATTCTAATCACATGAACCATATGCTACGTCAAATTTAGCGCAGAAAAAGTGAGAATATATTCCGACTCAGTGCAAAAATGTATATTCATCATGGTTGTAATGTTTTTTCCTTTGCGAACTACATTTGGTGAGTGTAGTATTGGTCGAAATGAACACACTATTGGTCCGCAGTACATTGATCAACTAATTATGTGATTCTCCACACTATTTTCTTGTCTGAACCGCGGTTTAAGTGTCTTGGCATCCTTTATGAAAGTTAAAAAATTAATATTTCGTGGCAATAAAATAGTGTGGACAATTGTAAAGTTTGTTTATCATTATGCCATGGAAACAATTCACAAATTGACCTCTGGTGTAGTGAGTACAATTCATGGTACGCCTTAATCTTTTGTGAAGTTTATTTTATCCAGGCAGTACACCCCAATTGAAGAATCAGATTATTCCATCTGCCAAGTGAGTTATCTGCGTTCTCATCGATGGCCAACTGATCAAATCGTTCAACATCAGTTACCTTTAATCCGAGATAAACTCGTCGAAAAGTTACCACCTAAAACCATCGTGAAATTACAAGATGACGCTTTGTTACCTTAGCGAGTAGAAATTTCGCCTGCGGATCAAAAGATCGTTAAAAGTATCATGATTCTCTGTACCCTGCCAGGTTAAAGAATAAGTTGTGTGAGTAGCCGATATTCTAGGGAGATATCAGTTTTTGTTAAGAAAGAGGCTGCTCCTCCTACCCTATTATGTAAACCTTTGGGTAGTTTGAAGTGAAATGCACCTTCATCCATCAATATAAGTTTTAGTGTTTTTTCTAAGGTATGGGGTTAGATATTTTTTCACTCAAAAACACAATTTTATTTAACTTGAACACACGCACACACACACGGAAACACACGAACGCACACACGCACACACGCACACACGCACACACGCACACACACACACACTTATGTCGTCTAATAAGTTTTTAAGAAGATTATGTGGCATGTCTTCCACCTTTGCTTTTTCTGTATCCAATGTTGCTGGGATGTAAACATTCCGGTAGTTGTCGTTCCATTTGAGTATAAATGATTCTTGTCAAGATCTTCGACGCATGTCTCTCCATCCAGAAGTTAGGGAAATCTTCGAAAATTATCTTCCCCTCACATTCTGGAAGGAAGTAGTTTCTAGATCTTTTGGAGGTTTATGGAAATTACGGTAATTTTGGATGAGCGCATGTCGCTGATTAGTTTGTTCATTTAGGTAAGAGTTTTATCTTCTGAATTTTAATTAGCGCCGAGGAGAGATAATCGATTTCGTCTGTCTTCTTGTTATGCGTGATTCCTTAATTGAGGTATCGAATTATTAATCAAAATGCCTTAATGGCTTTATCTCCTTCTTCATCATTGTGTAACTCAATTTGATTACTTAATTCTTTTCTATCAAAGAGCTCTCTCAATCACTCTTCCCAAATCTTTTCTTCATACTGATGTGCGAACCAAACAAAGCTCTGAAATCTGCATCTGAAAAAATCTACGAAATTGCGTTCCAACATAAGCACATCATACCCATGCATATAGTTCCTTGCGCATACTTTAAGCTGTAAAAAAAATATTTCTTCTGTGATGGTGTTTTGTGCTTTCCGATATGAATCCTTCATATGTTCTCGTTTGACCTTTATCGTGTTCCAGCTAATCTCTTTCCCTATCTTGTTAAAATTGTCACCGTCAATCTTCATTTCTTGATTTCTTGTACTTCTCCTCCAACCTCGCTAATTTACCATTCTTTCTCAGTTCTACATATTTCCTTCTGAATGCCTTTTCTTCAATTCACTTCATTCTTTGAAGGCTCTTTTTGTCCATTTTTGATATAATGTTATTTTTTTCTTACTGCTCATCTTTCTTTCCAATATCTCCCCATCGCCCGATGCCCGAATGGGTTCTCTTTTTAGTTTTAAACTTTTTGTCCATCGCTAATTACATTGCTTTAACCTCGTGGATTCAAGTTACATTCCATCGTTACTAAGTCGTACTCGCTGAATGTACCTACAATGAGATAGGTTACGTACTTTCTTATTCTCGAAATAATTAGTTAAATTCATTCACAGATTATATTCGTTCGCCTCTACATTTATTTACATTTCACTAGGATTCAATGAGATTTTTCCATATTACATTAATTAAAATGATTAGGTAAAGTATAAATGAGGTACAGAAATAGGTCATGTATGAAATCGCATTGTCTGCTCAGGGGCAAAACGATTCATCGATGTTGCGCGACAGTCGACATAAATGAAATCGATACATGTAATAAATGATTGGGCGTACGCTTCTAATGCTCTTTCAAACATAAATTGGGATTGGAATTTCGTCATATATTCGAACATAGCGAACAATATTCCAGTTTTATTACGTACATCTAGCACGAGAGATTAGTACGATATATTTGTATTCGCTCCCCTTTCAATAAAAACATATCAAAGGTATTGGAATGATTGCCCTACTCGTGTTATCGAATGGATTTTTCGTTCTCGTAATAATGAACGGTTTCTTTACTTTATTTTGGCTTCCGGGAGTGTATATGAGGCCACGGGTCAGAGGCGATTTGATAGTCTAACAAAACTTTCTTGTTTAAAGTAGCAGAAAATTCCGATAGGCTCGTGGGAGAAGGCAGCTACTACAGACCCTGAAAATATCCATGGGAAATAAATAAAATTGCGAATGCTTGCTATCTGTTCTTCAAATCTACACCAAATATTACCACCGTAACCATAGAAAATATCTCTATCATTGTGACATTTGGGAAACTAAGATTTATCTTGAAATATTAATGTGAAAATCAAATAAATTCTACTTATTCACTGAGATTATTTTCAAATTTTGAATAACTTGCGCTTGGCAATAAATTCTTGGAAAATGGAAAAGGAATGAAATGGAGAAAGACAACCCAAAAGTTTTATACTTTAAATTAAAATCAACTCGGCTATTCAGATGTCGATTTTTGACTTGATCTATGACTCATCTGAACCTTAACACTAAAAACCTTTGGAATTTTAGCTGAGAATTATTATTTTTACTATCTATATCAAGACATATCACTCTACTTGATACGATTTCGTGATTGCCGATACTTACGGACAAAATGTTTGCTGAATGCAAGCTTATTTATACTATTGCCTGGCGTCTAAAATCATGGCTACGTACACTTTCACTTTAGAGGTGAGCGCAGTCCAAAATCTGAGTTAAATTAATGACAGGAAATGCTTTTAATTAATTTCCTCTATACTTCCAGATCCTTGTGTACTTCCATTACCACTTCCTCAAATAAACAACACTTAATGAATGCCCCTCTGCTCCTGAGATTTCTTATATCCTCAGCTTGAGAAACTCATTGCTCGCTTAAAATCATGACTTTCTCGGTGAACCTCTTTTCTCTTTCTCAAACCGTTTACCTTTTTGTCATTTCTTTTTGGTGAATTCGTCTGTCTCTACATCACGAAAACTTTAGTCAACTCATCTTTCATACTTGACTGACAACGGTGCATTGTTTCTGGTTCTCTCAGAGGCCACTTGTTTCCTAAACCTTTTTTTCTTTTTTTATCGTTATCTAGCGGTACAAACTTCCAATACCTTCCCTAATTAAGTTATACGAGGGTGGTCTGAAAATTTCAGAAAAAATGCCTTGTTTCTTTGTTAGGTCTGAGTCTTTTCGGGCAACCCTCGTATATTACACTGCTAATGCAGTAACTACCAATTTTTACTTTTACAATAATGTATAATCATGACAAATTCCAAAGAAACTGCGGGAGATGCCGCAACAGTAACTTTTAACGGAGTCATCCGCTAATGTGCATTTTAATGCAACAATTTCAGAGTGTAAAAATCATTCGCCTTGTGGCTAAAGCACTCGACCGGATTGAGGGATCTGGGTTCGAGTCCCAGTCAAGGCGAATGATTTTTACACTCTGAAATTGTTGCATTGAAATGCACATTAGCGGATGACTCCGTTAAAAGTTACTGTTGCGGCATCTCCCGCAGTTTCTTTGGAATTTGTCAAAGTATAAAAACCATAAGTGTTTAAAGTTGGCTTTAACCTCGTGGACAGTGGCACCTCGCGCACGACTACGAATGCCTGTGACATTGTATGTACGGTATTTCGTCACAACATCTAGTTCCTTTAAAAGCCCCAAAATTTCAGAGTTTAAGAGTACGCCTCGGTAGCTTAAGTGGCTAAAGCACTCGACCGGATATTGAGGGATCTGCGTTCGAGTCCCAGTCAAGGCGAACGATTTTTACACTCTGAAATTGTTGCATTGAAATGTATAATCATGTACACGGGCACAACCATTTAACATATTATTTAACATTTCACTAGATTTATTATACATGTCGTTTACGAAAAACCTTTTTTCCGGTGTTAGAATGTCGTTGTAACTTTTTCATATATATTTCCTATAGAACATATTTTTTCGTGATTCGATTCCCATCTATTGCCGCATGATCACAAAAGCAGTGTACTTAATCGCGCTCAAAATCGTCTATTACCTATGAACCAAATACATGTTTTGTCATTAGCCAAATGTTTCTCGTCCCTTCTCTATTATTATTTTCCACAAAAATTCTTCAAGTTTCCCAAACACACCGACATCAACGCTTATCACCGTCAAAACAAGAGTTTCACCTGCAAAATAATATTAACTCCTACATATACTGAAATTTTACGCAATATTTTACATGTTGCATAGTTTATTATTCACCCCATTCATGCAAAACTTCTTTTTGCCAGGATTATAGCCTCTGTGAAATGTGGATAAACACATTAACCCAATATTTATTATCATTAATTTTGTATTCGATCATTTGACCTTTGTTTATTGACCTTAAATTAGTTGAATGAGTGTATTATATATCTCCAAACTCGTCCATTGCTCGTGAATGTAATTTATTCTCTCGTAAACTACTCACCACGTCTCCATACTCCACACCCACCTCCTGTTTAGGTCCACAAGTACCGGCATACGCTGACATTAATGCTTATCCCGGTTTAACTAAGTTTCAATTTTACATTAATGTGTTTACTTAAATGCCCTGCCATTTTCCATATTTATTCAGGTTTTGCATATTTTGTTTTTCATCCCATTCTTAGGTATTTCTTTGAAACATTGTAATGGCAATTTTTTTCTTTTTAAAATCTTTGGTAATTCGACTTGGGATTCTTTCAATCCTAACTTGACCGAAACAGGTTAGCGAATTTCTCTTAAGTTTTTTCTGTCATCTCTTAAACCTGTGCGTCCGATCCACGCCCATTCAGAGCACTCCAATATCTCTTGCTCACTCAAGCAGCTCAAATTTTCGACTGCGATGCTCGTGTCCACTTTGTCCATCTGGCGCCCAACCCCCCGTCGTCGGCGCATGCGGGGCACCAGGAGTGACTGACTTCCCTCTCTCGGTTTCGGCTCTTGTCATTTCTTTTTATATTCCCAGTCCGGCACTATGGGGTTCGTCTTTTGAGGTGAGCGGGAGGGAGGGGAGGGGGCTAGGGCGAGGTGAGCGAGAATCGAACGCGTGGCCATCAAAACCGGAGCATTTTATTGCCCAGGTTTGTCTTCTTGCTCGTAAAAGTACGCGGCAAGAGAGGAGGAGGGAGGATGGTCGACTTCCCTCCATCCCACACTTACAAACCACCATACCATCCACCTCCCCTTCAGACCAACACCCAACCAACCCCTCCCCCCTCGTCCCCACCCCAGACACACACCCTCCCCTCCCCGCTTCACTTTCCCTCCAACCCCCGAACGCCACCCCTTGCGAGTAGTGTGCCAGAGGGGAAGAATATCGACCCATCGTGGAAGACCCTCCCTCCCTCTCACTCTCTCTCTCGCTATCTCTCCTTCCCTCCCTCACCGCGGAGAGTCGTCGACGGCGGGAGAAGTCCCTACGTTCGCCCGGTGGCCCGCTTGCATCGCTCCCCCCTTCTTCCTTACCCACACCACCAGGGTGTCAGTGCGGCCGACCGCTTGCAGTCAAGTGCGTTCCACATAGTTGACCCGGAGAGTTCGCTCCGTCCTCGGGGGGCCAAAGGGGGTACGTTAACCGCCACGCGGCGGGAGGGGGTCGCAGTAAAATGAGAGGTGTGCCTTACTGCAAGCTAAAAAAACCCCAGGCATCTCCCTGACGAATATATATATATATATATATATGGGTCACGGTGGTCCAGGGGTAGTTGGACTACCAAATAGAGGGCCTATCTGGGCACTTTCTCAACCCAAGCTGTGTCATTTTTCGGGTACCAGTTCTTCCTGGGAATCCATAGCCGGCAAAGGAACTGGGCCCCCAATCCCTGATGTGTGAATTTCACCCGCCGTAAAGGACTTGGTACTGGATGAACTCTACCGTCACCTACCAAACTGACCTTCGGGCTGATTACTGTGTTTAATATACTTTATAATTTAATATACTAGTATATTTTTGTGGGTTGTGTTCGGGCGCGTTTGCGTGTGTTTCGGAAAATTAGATTTATTTGAGATATAGCTTCAATGCCTCAAAATTCTCCAAAGTACATCCCTTGAGATTTGACTCACTTTTGCCTGCGGCGTATGGACAGGAAAGGATGAAGGGTGGAGAGAAACCCGGCGTTGGCATTAGCCTACTCTTTACGAAAGGCGTCAAGGGGTCCGCAGCTTAACGTCCCGTCCTCACTCACTCAAACTGCTCTCCACAAAGCTCCTCAAGTAGGAGTCAGGATATAAACTTCATTTTGAAACTATTAAAGTGTAAACGAAAGAGAGTGACCGAATCACCAAGAATGTTTACATTTACATCTACATAATACCCCGCAAGCCGCCGCTAGGGCGTGTTTACCAGTATATAGCGGTCGTAGATAGGTGATCCGTTTTCCACATATTTCACACGCGTAGTTTTTAATGTAAAGTTTGAAGAAAGTTTTCCGTATCTTACAATATTTCATTCGCGGCTCATGGCTACAGCTCTTCTCGCATTGCGGTGACTGGTGTGAGCGATTTTCCTGATATACCCCTTGTCAGTGACTTGTAGATTATTTTATAGACGTAGATGGAAGTTATAAATACACATTACATGGCCTACGTTACGTTTATCATAAAATAATAAAACGTTAATTATCCGTGATTTCAACTTATAATGAACATTACTTTTTTCTCAAAAACTCCAAGTTTCCTTAGATACGGTTAGTCAACATTCAAAATAACATCGCCAAAATTTTCGCGTTACAAAAATACTATTTCATCAATCCGCGTAGTATTCGTAATGAGTATCGCCATGTACAGGAAAATGTGACTTTAGGTTTTGATTACTTCTTTTTCGTTTGAAGTCGTTGGTATATCACTCAAGCCTCACATACGCAGTCAACTTTAATGAGTTGAGCGGGAAGGAGCTGACAACTCGACTCATTTACTTATTTTTTTTTAAATGGAAATTTTGGGTGATGGGAATCGATATGATGACGGTTATTGAATGGAATATTTAGTATGAAAGCATCGGGAAGATTCTTCCATGATTTATTTTGCTACTCCACTGTAAACTTCCGAAATCATTGGCCTTGCAATGGTCTCAAGCGTAAATATTATGTAATATTTTTGGTGGTTCAACAATGATGTTACCTTCAGAGATCTGTAGAATACCGTTAATGATCATTTTCAGTCAGAAAAATCAATGCGGCTGTGTCACATTATTTAAATTTTCAAGGGGTATATATCTTTATTTGTTGTTGGTAAAACGTAAACGGCTTGATGAATTTTTGGTTAGGTTAAAAGTTTTTTTAAATATTTCCATTCATTACTTCTATATCTTCAGATGAAGACGGATTGTTTCCGTTGAAATATCAAGAAATAACGTGTGAGTGTTCTTCTTTTTTTTTTGTTTCTATATTGTGTGCTACTGTGTATTGTACTATTCGGCACTTCCGTGTTACGTCTGCGAAAGCATATATATATATATATATATATATATATATATATATATATATATATATATATATATATATATATATATATATATATATATATATGATGACGACCGCGGAAGCCGCGAATAGAGGGGTTTGTTGGGAGCAATCCTATGGAGGCAGGAAAAGTGGCTGAAGCGGGTATTGACCGGCAACGAGATGTTGACGACTGTAATTGAGGGGAGAATGTTAGGCAAACGAGGAAAGGGAAGGAACAGGATAGGGATGTTGGACGGGATGAAGGGAGGTAGAAAGTACACAGAGCTGAAGAGGGACCTGATGTAAAGTAGGATGTTGTGTTTTGCTCGGGGTCATAAATTATTTAATTAGTAATTATGTCCATCCAAAAACCTACCTTAACCGGTAGATTACCTAATAATATATATATATATATATATATATAATTTCAAACACGAAATCCCGCCAAACGGCGAACAAATTCTCATTCACATGGAAACAGATATAAGGAAAAGGGATAGGAACACACAAAAAGGACGAACACAGGAGTGGTGGGGAAGGCGGAACGAGGCAAATCACTAGTGTAAAAATATTTCCTAGACCGGAACTTGAACTCCGGATTTTTCCGGGCTGATGCTATCTTTGCCTAATTCCGCCTTTATAATGTTGTTTGATTGCTAAACTACTTTCCTTTCCTCTTGTGTGCTGTATATTTCTCCTTTGGTGGTGAAACAGCTCCCTAACGCCATCTCTTGGCCAAAGAATCGGGGCACTTGGTTGCATAAAGCATCGCAGATTTCAGTGTAAATCACGTTTCCTGGATAGCTCAAGTGGTTAAGAGCCCCCGCCCGGCAAGTGGAAAGATCCGGAGTTCAAGTCCCGGTCCAGGAAATATTTTACACCTTTATATATTTTTCTCATTTCGAGATTATACAAAATTGGTCAAATTATGTTGAAAACAATGGAGAATCAAAGATTTGAGGGGATATTTTGCAAATCACCAACCGATGGAGAGTATTTTAGATAGACTACCTGTCTACGAAGTTTAGTGGAACTGACTTGTGATAACGGATGATCCTCCTTAATCCCATGAACCATTTTTTCTCCACCGTCTATTATGCCGTTCAGATATGAAACAGAAGCAAGAGTGGGGGGGATCACTTGGATTGCGATTATGTTACGAGAGGAAAATATTGAAACTTTTTCTGAGAAAAACTCGAGAAAAAATAGACGCAGGGTTTAAAGTAAACTTGTTGAGTCCCACTTTGAGCATGACGTGATGAAATCTGAAGATTGACGGATGGACACTGTCACCGGAAGGTTCATCTGTCACTACACTTTAATGAAATAAGTTTTGTGACGTGCCTGATAGAGTAGGCTTGGATTTAAAGTGGTTTACTTATACACTTGTTCCTCAAAGTTTGGTGTTTCTCAATTTTATATACTTTTCATTCAATTTAATCCTTGCTTAAAGCTCCACTCCGTCCTCCTTAGTTTTTTAGCTTCTTCATTTCCTTAGCAAAGTTGTACAATGCCACGTGTTCCCTCGATCAATGTTCTTTCCCTCGAGATATTAGGTCAATAACTTCAAGATTGCAATATTCTTCTTACATATCTTGAGCCCCCTTTGCATTTTTCCTCTAACTATGGCCCTCGTGTTTAATGTTCTTCTTTTATTTAGGTCCTTGTGCCAATTTTCCTACCAGCGTTTTAATTCGCATTTTTCCTATCATGTTTCCGTTAGAGTTAAGAGCTTTAACTCGAACATTACGTTTATTTGCCTTGGATTATTAGGATCAGTCTTTAAGTAATCAATTTGAAATTCTCATTAGTATTCCGGGAAATTATAATGCCGATAAAATAAATTCAAGGTCTTACTGCGATATGTATCTTGCGTGCGAAAGATTTGACAAAAATTTAATTTGGCCGCGAATTATGCAAATTCGTCGGGGTCAAGGAACTTGGACACAGATGGCAAGGTCAACAACCGCACGATGCTCCCACCACTTATTCTCTACACCTTAATTTTAATCTGACAGTGTCACTATACGTAAAGTCGTATCAACTTAAGAAAAATTGTTTACGTATAGAGGGCGAACGCTCGGGACAGCTTGAGAACTGTGAAATGCGTGTACAAGTAGTTTCAAATTAAAAGCTTTGTTAACTGAATTATCATTCGGTTACGTTTTTCTTCGGGATAAAATTTCCTAAACTATTATGTCGATTTGGAATAGCATTCATGCAGTGAATGAGTAGACAGTATTTATATTTTTTGACAAGATATCTTTCTATATTTCTTAATATATAAAAAATAATAATGCAAAGTATTTATAAGAAAGAATAATGCAAAGATATAAAATCATAACCTTATACTCTACGCAATATAATCCCTACGTGGCCTCTTGGTTTGTCAGAAGGTGTTAGTCTTGGTTGTTATTCCTGTTGTACCAAAATTTAGGATTAAAATTTTTTGTCATTGGAGTTATGCGGCCTTCACATTAATTAATAATAGTTTGCAGACTTTCTATAGACTTGATTTGTTAGTGAATCTAGGGTATTTTTTATGCAAAAAGTTTCAATTGTATGGTTTTTCAAACAGTCTTTTCATACCGTTTTTTTTGTATTTGTTTGGGAATTCATATAATACTTTTTATTTCGAAGTAAATTGCATGTTAAGGTATATCCTGTTGCTATATATTTTTATAAAGACTAAACTGTATCATCACATAATATTAATCAATTCATCGACTGGAAACAATTTAGAAATTTATGCAATTTATCAACGTTTTCGATTACTAAATAATTTCCCAGATTTTCGTTCTTTCTATAAATAACTTTGTCAATTATTTTTAGGGATCTAATGTGTCAATTATTTAGACGCTCATAATGTTTGGTTTAATGTCAAGGTTTAGTGCATGAAATGTTACAGTTAATTATGATTATGCATTTAATTTTTTTTAAATTTCTTCAAAGGCAACATCAAAAGAAATGACGTCAAATTTAAATGTGAACGTCGAATAAAAACCTTATATTTATACGTCGAAATGAATAGTTTTAATTTTTAACATTTAAATTACCAGTTGTTTCATTAATTCAATTTCATTTGGAATAATTTGGAAAAGGCTGACGAGTTGCTAATTACACCTGTTACTAATGTTCTTCTCTTTTTGGAGGATGAGTATTTCAATGGCAATTTTGGAGAAAACTACGAATTATACCTTAGCTCTTCCACAATTTGAGGTCACACTCCAATATGAGCGTCATATTAACCTGCTACTATGTACGTCAGAACTCCAGCCTCATTGCAGCACCGCGAAATACACTGAAGTATTCTAGTGATAGATTTTCCGCTTGTCGTTTGGAGGATTCCGGGTTCAAATCCGGGTGTCCTTCTGGACACAACCTGCAGGACCTAAGTTCTGGAATTTTCAAGGCCCCAGAATGCATTGAGAACTGAAGGTGTTTGAAGAGATGGGGAAATATCCTACCACTCCTCCCAAAATTCCCTTAAATACCTGAATTCCTGACGCGGATATGTTTGGTACGAGTGTATTTTCTCACCTATCATACCAACCTTTTACGCGTATCTATGGCTACATGTACATAACATGCAGCTGGCCATCGTAAGGGTGTGTGATATATGGTGCAGGGACATTAACCATTGGAGAAAAGAGGAAAAAGCCCCAAATTTTGTTTGAACGTTTTCTGAATTTTTACTTAGGTTTTAAATTAAGTGCAGAGGGAGATAAGACCCTTCCTCATATCTGTATCCGTTTGACAACCTTTATCTCTTAGTTTCCCATTTTATGCAATGCAAGGATATTTATGTTTTTGGGACTGAAATTTTGACAGAATTATTGTTGATGATATGTGGAGAATATTTAAAAATGAAAAATTAATCTAAGAGGAATTGGTTTTTATCTCCACTACTCGCCTTTAATAATGTATGGAAATAGAACCTAAGTAGGCCAGAAATGAATATTAGTCTCAATTTAATGCTGGAGTTGGAAGGTTGGTTTTGAAATGAGGAAAGGAGAGAAAGAGGGAGAAATTCGTAGGTAATGAAAGAATATGGTTTGGAGCCATCGCTATATATATATATATATATATATATATATATATATATATATATATATATATATATATATATATATATATATAACTATGAAGGAAATATACTACGCTGGTCGTTTCATGTTGGTAGGGTTGATGACAGCCAAATCAAACTATTCGCCGAAGCGTGGAAGATAGAGAGAGGTGTGTATGTTCCGATAAGAGCAAATGAATAGGAAACTACTACCGAAAACGCCCAAGTAACTGAATTAAAAAAGACATGTAAAACTTTAATAAAAGACTCAGGAATGAATTACAAAGTGAACTCAGAGTTACGCAAAAACCATTACACGGTTTTGTAACTGCAATGTTTGCACGAGCTATCTCAAAATATCAAAATATTTACATTCGGATATCATCTGTTTAATCCATATTCTTAGCTACATACGAGGGTCATCCGGAAAGTAGTACCCGTTCGTGAAATAAAGACACAAAAGTAAATATTAACAAACATAAAAAATTTTATTTGAAAGAGGATACTTTAAACTACTTCTCAACATAATCTCCAAGCAAATTAAAGTATTTGTCATAACGTGTGACAAGTTTCTGTATTCCTGCTGCATAGTCCTTCGCCGCCAGCTCATTGAGATACGCGAGGGACCCATCTTGCACAAATTTTTGCATAATGCAGATGGTGTTTAACAATTTCATGAACAATTGTTCGAGAAACATTGGGAAAATGCTCACAGATGTCATCAATTGTGACGCGCCGATCGTTCCTCACGAATTCGTCAACTGAGCTCACCAGTTGGTCTGTAATGACAGACGGTCTCTCCGAACGCTCATCGTCGTGTGTGTTCCCCCTCCCCATGTTGAAGTTGCGACACCACCGCCGAACAGACGACTCGTCCATTACATTGTCTCCATACACCTCCTTTAATTGGCGATGAATATCACATGGGCGAACGTTTCTTGCATTGAGGAATTTAATCACTGCCCTCACTTCACAACTGGCGGCGTTCTCAATTTTTTTAAACATTGTAAACAATCACAGAAACAACACAGGCAATGCTAGCGTCACGCAACTTGGCTCAGAGAAGGCAGACAAGCCACTGAAGCTATCTGACCTCGTCCAGCGGCTACTCGCGTCGTCAGCACTTCATGCGGCACGAACGGGTACTACTTTCCGGATGACCCTCGTAGATGGTAGTATTACTGCGTAGGGTGTCAAAACTCAAGGTGCCTAAGATTGAGACCACTTAAAGCATGCTCCATAATGCCTAACCAGTTTGGACGCAGTTCAAAAGGCACTCACCTAAACTTAACCGTTTTAGACTTTCGGGTGTTTTTTGACAATCGTTCAGAGGGTTTAGGTGAAAATGTAAAAATTAAGTATCATGCTCTCAGTTAATATTTGTTTTTAAAAGGCAATACGACTACGCAAATAAAAGGCCAGTTGGACGTTGAATTTTGACTTATACTTCACATCTATAATTCACATAATACTCCGCAAGCCGCCGCAATGGCGTGTGGCGGGGAGTGTTAGGTCAACACCTGTAAAAGGGAACGAAACAACATGCAAAATCAACACATCCATGCAAACCTTTATCCGCAGTGGCGTATACGTTCATACAAAAACCCTTTCAACTCGAATTTGCACGCTACAGCCTCTTTTCGAACTTTCCCCTCCCCCGCGCACGCATTCATAACACCATAATTGTATAATGTCTCACTTGACGATGAATTTCGTAAAGCTAAACCACCTAAGTGGGAAAAACCGATGACTACACGCTGTTCTTGCATACAAAACGATGCCATTTTTAAGTTTATGAAACAATTTTCACTCTATCGGCAATTATGCGAACCATCTGAAGTGTACGGTGCAGCCATCTATGTCTTGTATTTGTAAAGTATTTCCCCAGATGGAAACCTCTGAACATGAACTCCACGTGTAACGTGGTATTTCCGGTTTCGTTCATCCTTCCTCCGTAATGTTTTCTGTTCTGTGCGTTTAAGTTACAGCTTCTTCAACCTATAAACGCACCAGTCACCTTTTGGATTGAATAGCGTGATTACTATTGTTATCGTTGCCTACACTCTATGGATCAGGTATATATTTTTATGCCACATCCCAAGGAAATGCTTCGACATCCCCGAAACTGTTTCGTTTGTGGAGGAGGAGAGACTCGAACTGTAAATACCGTTTGTAGTATAATGATGAACGCGTTGCGAGAGATTCTAAACGGCCACCGCACGTCTTTAGCAAGACGTCGACGCTTCTTTCTCATAAAACCGCCGTTCTCCTTCGGCATCAACGCAGCGGCGGCAAAGCCGGCGAGCTCTCGGTGAATTCCTTATCGCCACCCCCCCCCCCCGCCCTTCCACCGCCGAAATCCTTCCCACCCCACCCTTCGCACCAGTCCCACATCCCACGTAGCCGTTATTAGTCGTAAACTCGCGTGTTATCGAGTCGTCTTGCGGTGTCGTTAGCGACGCGGTTTACACGCCTCGACCGCTACCGACCCCCGGGCGGAGACCGCCGCGCTCCGCTCGTTGTCCTCTCCTTGCGGGTCGATATCCCGCCTCCTCTCGCCTAATGGGACAGACGCTCCGCTCTAAATGCGATCGTCTTTCCCCTAACCCTGTGTATATTTTTTTTGTTATTTCTTCGCTCGGTCAGGTGAGGGGCTGTATGAGGAGGGGGGGAGGGGTCGGAGTTGGTTTGGGTAGGTGGTGAGGTGAAGGGTAGAGTATAAGATTTGGGAGGGGGAGGTCACAATAGGGAGGAGGAAACGTTTTCCGAATAATCTCGAGCACGAATCGGTTCTGGGCACAGAGACCCGAGAGGGAATGTCACGAACGACTAATGTCAAAATCCCTCAAATGATAATCGAAGTGACTAATTTTAGGACGGACTTTTATTTTGTTCGTTTCCAAGGGCTTGGTTTTTTTTTGTATGTCACGGGACGTCTATTCCAACTCTCTCCCTTGAAGATTTCGTGGGTTTTTCTTGGTCAAAAATGATATTATCGTCGTCAATTTCTCAGAGGCAAGGTTTCCTCCTCAACGTGAAGCGTGCGTCTCACTGGGAGGAAATTTAAATATTTTTTCGGAGGAGGGATCTGGAAAATGTTTACTTCGGTGCCTCATCACAAATCGATTGAAAAGCAAAACAATTAAAGTGGTGATGGTAAAATTTCATTTTCATTGATGAAAACTGGATTAAAATAAGCAACCGATATCCCTTTTGCATTTAGATTTTCCCAAACATTTGGGACTATTAAGCTGGAGAGAGGGGATCATCTTTGAGACTCTTAGGCGGAAAATGATTCATAAACGTTTAAGCAACATTGCTACATGGATACTGCTCTTGGTGACTTTGATTTTTCATGGATTCCTTTTGGAATTGTTGAACGAAAATAAAAAAAATATGAAATGAGAACGCAAAAAAGGCAATGAATACAGATTTGGGCGTGGAATTGGAACGATCGGACAATGACCTGTGGACCACGGATCTAACTCCAATGAACGGCATCATCTAAAATCCAAGTGGCGCTATTGTCTGGTCATTGTAACTTCGTGGGAAACCGCACGCTGTAACGAAGCAGCAACCGGCCCACTTATTGGCATTAATATGCGAGTTCTGCATGTAGTAGAGTTAAGTGCGAGGTTAGCTTAAGATTTAACTATATAATGAACCTTCAGAATGACGACCCTGCCATGAAAAATGAAACGATTTTGAAATAATGATCTCGATGTCATTATATTTACCATATAAACGAGTGTTTCAATGTCAAGTTGAAAGATTTTCCCTCAGAACTTCAATTTCCATCACGACTCATTTATTGCTCGATGACAGCGTAAGTTTGGATATAATCATAAGTAGTTTATTGTAGTTAATATGCAGCTAATGGCAACCGCAACTAATTGTCACAAAAAGTTTGAATACTGCGTTTTATAAAGTTCTAAAGTCAGCATATTGTTTCATCCATCATCGGTTGAAAAGTAATTATGGATACGTCAGAAGAATAGGTCAAGGTAAACAAAAATGCTACTTTAACCTAGTATTTATTCCAGTGCAAAGGATAAACATAGTAGGACAAATATTATACGGAAATTAAATATATTTTGCAAAAATGACAACTATTGAAAGGGAACGACAGATAGAAATATATTGATACTGGAAAAAATTCAGGTTTAAACGTTAATTCTCAAAAAGATTTCGATTGACTACTGAATGAATTCCGTAGCACCTTATGTTCTCTGAGATCTACTAGTTTCATATGCAGAATACCTTTATATTCTCCATTACTATCTCTATTTACTTGAAAATCTTGGAAGTAGTTCCCATCGCAAAGACTGGTGGGAAAGTAATGAGGATTTTAGAGAAGAGCGCTGTATTATTTATTTATTCAGCCCATATGGCGAATAGTACGCATCCTGATTTCTTTCTGGTCGAGACTTACGAAAAATACTTGTTCAACAGAAAAGATCAAATTATTTTTATGCTGACCCTATTATGAGAAAACAAATGTGGACTTTTCTACAAGTTTATTAGCAACGCACTGCGCGTTTCGGTTCATCTAACCATCATCAGGTATAAGGGACTACATTGTATTTATACATGTTTGTGAAGGGGGGAAGGAAGGAGTGAGGGACGGGAGTAAGGTGAGGGGGGACATAGAGGACGGAGAGATGGAAAAACTCAAAGACAACGGGGAAGCCAAAATTTCAACCATCAGCTGGACACTATAAAATCAATAGAAGTGTTCATGTGCTATAGGGTAAACATTGTTGCAAATCCTTTAAAGAAAACATTAAAATCCAAAGCTATTTCACGGTTATGCTCCCTTACCCTCACACAAGAAAAACCCAAAACTTGTGTCGTGTATTATTTGTAGGTGATCTTTCCAATAAGATTCCCCCATAACTTTTATAAATGAAAGTTGAATATGTGATTTCATAATCCTCATACTCTGGAAATAATCCTTTAAATTACCGCAAAAAAGACAAACTAGAATCTCTCCCACAATCCAGAATTTAAAAAATGTAGTATGACTCCGGAGGCATGTGCTACATGGGACAGACCGGAATAAAGTTTCAAGACAAGAATGAGAGAACATGAACGATGCTGGAGGACTTATGATGAAACATCACTCCAGAGCTAATCATCTAAGTGCAATTATCACACTCGTGTAAATTTCATCCCGAGATTCTACAAAACGAAAATAAGGAAAAAATACTTAATGTATTAGAACAACTTGTAATTGTACCCTTAGATGTGAATGTTCTGTTAAAAGACTATATTTTTATAAACCACCCTCCTCTCCTCCAAATCCCATTTCCACAGCAAAGAGTGAAACTCTCTCCCTCCAGCTGGCTCCACCCTCCGCGGATTTTCCCATCCAACCACCCCCTACCCTCCACTCTCAGTTTTGTGTTGAAAAACCTTTCCCCAATAATGCTTCCTAGAATCACTCATACCCCATCCCTCAACCTGCCACTGTCCCTTCCATGTCCCCTTCCCGCCTAACCCTTCTGAATGCTTCCCCCCTCCCTGCCGCCATGGTACCTGCCACCGTCCTCTATAATGACCACACGTGCTTATCTTTTATTCCCCTTTTTATTAGCCTTTTTTTTTAAACTCTCCATTTCTTTGGTCCCCTACGCTCCTTTATTTTCCTTTGGTTTCTCCGTTATCTTTGGGTTTTTCCATCTCTTCCCTCTATGTCCCCGCCTACCTTACTCCCGTTCCACAATTCTTTCCTCCCCCCATTCTCAAGCATTAAAACTACTAAAAACGTAGTAGCAGTTTTTAAGGGAGGCGACCGACTGCTCAGGTCATTTGCGCCATTAGAGAAGGACAGGAAAGGGTGGAGGGTAGAGAGAAACCCTACGTTAGCCTACTCTCAACGAAAGGAGCCAAGGGGTCCGCAGCTTAACATCCCATCCGACGGACGGTGTACTCACTCAAAGTGCTCTCCACAAAGCACCTAAAGTAGGGATCAGGATACTACTGAAAAATATCTCCCACTGGCGAGATCCGAACCCGAGCCCCCTGGATGGGAAGCCACTACGTTAGCCCCAGCAATATTCTTATTTCCCCCCACTTTTAATACGATATAATCACTATTTGACATGTTTTGTACCTTATGATGGTTCTGTGAACCGAAATTCATATTACGTTACCTATAAACTTTAAAAAAATTGAAAATTTGTTTTTCTCATATGATGACC
Organism: Hetaerina americana; assembly: GCF_022747635.1. NCBI lineage: Eukaryota > Metazoa > Arthropoda > Insecta > Odonata > Calopterygidae > Hetaerina > Hetaerina americana. The sequence continues at coordinate 338,142 of NW_027286777.1, forward strand.
TTACACTCTAGCTTGCCCTGAACCTGTTGAAAGGTACCAATTTTGCTTACTACTGACTCAAAACAGTTATATTATTGACATTTTTAATCACGGCAACCACTTTCTATGCCTTAAGCGGAAAAATATATGTAATAGTGAGTATTTTTTCAGAGAATCGATTTGCGCTTTTAGTCCAAATTATACCTGTATACCAGAGGCTGGCTGAGCACATTTTGTTGCTAAAAAGTATAAGGCCCGGGAAATAGGGTTCCTTTTATCGAAAGAATTGGTGCGATAATTCGTTTTCCTCTTATCTAGTTAATGACGTCAACATAATCAGTGATAAAATACCGACCGCTCCTTTACAGTCAAATATTTTAAATTTTCATGCGTCGTTCGTTAATGATGCCTGCTATGCGCCTCGCAGTATTTTGAAGATTATGCTCACTCTTGTTGAAAACAGCCACAGTATCAGATAATTACGACGTAACTGAGAGCACAAAGCTCCAGATGCTAACTAGATCATTGAGTAGACACACAGACACGCACTGTCTTACCCTCTCTCTCTCTTCTAGAAACATGAAGAAACTTGCAGTCAAGACGGAGCGGAGGTGTAAAAGCTATAATGTTGGTCTGCCGTCACTCACGTTTACTGGCTATCGCATTTCCTTTTAACGGTCTCTGGGCAAAAAGAATTCAGTCCAGAAAAAAAAATGCAAAGAAATGGAAAAATCGATAAAAGAGCTATAAACATGAAATGATTTATAATCACCTTTTATGTTACTACCCAAACGAAATGTTCCCTGAGCAAGTCTCTGCGTTTAGGACATAAATTATCAGTGTCATGTATTCTGCGAAAAGTTGTCCAGTTCCTTAGAGTTTTCTCCTGTTTTACTCCGAATCAGGTTATTCTCAGGCGGCATTTTGAATCTATACACTAACCCTGTCCTTTGGGTAATAAAATAACGGACGAAGGAGGCAGATTTGACCTTCGAGAATCGATCAGAAAAATACCTGACCTACTGAAATAGTCAAGAAGACTTCACACATATCTAACGTCAAGGAAACACTAAATCCTAAATCTTGAGACTTTTCTTTTGCTCAGACTATTGATTTGAAATTTCCAAATTTTTTCCGTGAACTGAGTCTGAATACGAAAATATACTTTTCAGGTGCAAGCGACCTCAATTTACTTTGGTTCGAACTCGATGTCCCCTTCGTTTTTCTCGTTGCCTCGGCAAGGTAACAGATATTCGGTTGTGTGTGTAGTCATACACGAAAATCCACTCGATGACAGGAAATGTATTTTCATGAATGAAAGAGAAGAAGGTAAGAAATAGGGAACAGATAAAAATACAAACAAATGGTTAGTGGGAAGATAAAAGGATGAAAATTCCAAAAGGGAAAAAGTTCCTAACCAGAAATTGAACTACGAACCTTCGATTTTTCAGCTCAATCCCCTCAAATCATACTCAATCTCAAGTATCTATAAATTCTGCTGAAATATTCGGACGTTTAAGAAGCTAATATAAATATTAATTATATATTTATTTATTTTTGGTTGCATGTATATATAAATATATGCATATGTATGTGTGTGTACATATCTATATATATACATTCAAACACGAAATCCCGCCAACCGGGAACAAATACTCATTTATATAGAGACAGATATAAGGAAAGGGATAGGAACACATACAAGGACGAACACAGGAGAGGTGGGGAAGGCGGAATCCAGCAGATATATATATATATATATATATATATATATATATATATATATATATATATATATATAGATAATATATTTGTGTGTGCGCGCGCGTACGTATGTGTGTTTAAGCACACGAACATAGCCACTAACATTACTTGGACGGTACAACTATGGCACATAACGCAAAAAAACGTAGAGTACACTGAAATGGGGGAAAACATAAACGGTAATTAGAACTTTCTGAATCACAACCACCTTTTTGGCGGAAAGCAGAGACCTGAGGATGGGGGGGGGGAAGGCTGGATGGGATATTGGATATAAATAAATGAAAACACACCCATATATTTAACTACAGTTTGTAAGGTTTTTCCGAGAATGGGTCTGCAAATTATTCGGAGTGTGAATGCATAATACCATGAAATAAATAATGAACCAATGCTCGTGCAAAGGTGAACATAGAGCTTAGCTCGTGCTAATTCCTTCGGCGTATGATAATAAAATGATCGGTTTCTTTCCACCGGCCAAAAATATTTTTTTATTCAGACTAAGTAGCCAGGCAAGCGAATATATCTTGCACTGTTGAATGAAGTGATCGGATAGATAAACTCGATTTTAAACTTGGGCCATTTCAGATCAGATATTGAATTTGCTATCGATCTGTCCATCACGTCACAAGTTGGGATAAGTTGATTAAATTTTCCTTATTAAGATTTTAAATGCGAACCAGGTTCCCCTTTAGCGATTGGAATTAACCCCCCTCAGTTCTTCCATTCAATTCAATATGATCGTTCAAAACTTCCATCGAGCCACGCAATTAGGAGGATAGTCTCTCCGTATGCCCGCGCTTTTTGTCGAAATTCCTCCGGAACCAACCTCCCGCGGTAGTTGGAGATAAGGTGGGGAACGGACTGAACGAGAGCGCGGGCGAATTTAAGATTGGAACGCGTGAATCAATCGAACGCATAGAGGAGGGAATTTTGAGGCGGGGAAGTGGTTAGTTGGAAAGGGTTGGACCGCAATTGGGCGGTGTGGGTAATTGAATGAGAGAACCTGGAGGAGAGAGAAAGGAAATTGGAATTGCGGATTAGCGTCAGCACGCTTCGTGGGAGGAAAGGCCCAGTAGAGTATGAGGGAGGAGGCGAGTAACCCTGCGACGAAGACCAATGGAAAGGGGAGATGAATAAACAAGAGTGGTCTCCGGGTTAACCATCGGCAACAAGTTTAATTGTTAATGCTCCAGTCGTATTTTCTCCACGCGTAGCATATGGAGGCGGTATTAAGTCGTGGAGATAATCGACTCATGGAATTTTATGGGAATTATTGTTTTTTCAATATTTTGTTTGAGGACACGTTTTAACCATTTTTCCTATCCTGTTTTTTCTTTTCTGCACTTATTTTTACTTGAATTGGATTTTTTTTCGTTATCACATATAAATAAAACCTATTAACCTAAACCTTGCAAAGTTTTAATTTGTTACACCTCTATTAGAATCAAAAGATGGCATTGAATTCTTGACATATTTTACGCTTTAAATTGTAATAGTTTGTTTTTACGGCTTTTGCTCCTTGTATTAATATACTTCAAAATTTTAAATTTTTCTGAATTCTAAATTTTTTAGAAAAATTTGGAGGGCACGTTTTTAATGATGTATATACACGTGTGTATATATATATATATATATATATATATATATATATATATATAAAATATAGAAACACATCAAGAAATAACGTGTTAGTGATCTTTTTATATGTGTCTATATTGTTTGTCGCTGCCCAATTTATTATTCAACACTTCCGTGTTACGTCGACGAAATCATCGTTATATTTATTCAAATGCATATGTATATATATATATATATATACATATGCATATATACATATCTATATATACACCCACAGACACACACACACACACACACACACACATATATATATATATATATATATATATATATATATATATATATGTATATATATATATATGTGTGTGTGTGTGTGTGTGTGTCTAAGCCTAAAATAGAATAATCATGTGATGGATGCAGAGTGCTAAATAGAATTACTTAACAAAACTGCAGATAAGAAATGAAAACTGAGAATTGAGTTCCCTCTCGATATGATCAGGATAGGTTGAAGATACCTTAAATGTGTCTAATTTCGGCCATTAACTCCCACTGTTACGATCGCAGCTTGATTTATACTCGTAAATATGTACTGACAAGGATTTTTCCCTAATAGTATATCGTGCACATTATTAACTAATATTGTCGAAAATAGAAAAATCTTACTGATAAATAAAAAACTTGGAGTAATAGAGCAAGGAATAATTAGGGCTTTACACATTATTCATTTACATGCTTACTTTCAATGCATGTTTTTTTGTGGTCCGAGGGTGGGGGTTCTGACCTCCTCGATCTCCCCTCCCCAATATTTACGTCCCTCGTTTCCGAGTAGATTATTTTAGTAAGATCATAAATTTGAGCATATTATGTAATTAGTTTATGAAATTACAACACGAATATATCATTAATTTAGCAAGCATCATAATGGAAATAGAGGTTTTGTCCAGGGATTTGCCAAAGTAATTATCCAATGGGAAATGATCATGTAATTGACTTAGTGATTGTTCTTTATGGTGTTAATACACCGTTGTTGAAGCCAACAAGCTAATCTAGTCCCTAGTCATATAGCATTATATATACATATATATATATATATATATATATATATATATATATATATATATATATATATATATATAAACACAACTAGCACTTTAAGTTAACTTTTATGTAGAAAATAATTTACTATATTTTGAGGCTTTGCACCCTTGAAACATATACTCATATGTTTAGTTGTGTGTGTCTATGTGCAATTATAATTAATGGCAGCGTTGACAGGAGCGGTACATACAGCATAGTGCATCAAACGTTTCCCAGATGTAATGATTTACAAATGACATTCGCTCCAATCAGAGACGATATGATACAGAAGATTGAGTCGAGGCCAGAGTATGCGACCCTGTCAAAACACTATCTCCTTAAAAAAATGAATTAATTGATTTAATTTCAGCTTTATCCTTATCTTTATTGATAAAAATTTGTTGGCAATAGAATTCTGCGGTAATTGTATATAATTTTTGTGATCAAGTCAGAGATGAATATCAAATTGGATGAAGTGAATGATGATGAGAATAATGTGAGCGGGAGAGAGAATTCTAATATGTATCCTGAAGAAGGAGTTATGTATTGGAACAAGAAGTTGGTCCGAATTAGACGTACGCATTGATTCTTTCAAGATTGAGAGCAACGGCCATTACATGAAAGCTTACTTTGTACCCTCAATTTAATACTGCATAATCAAAGAATGTGAAGAACGCCTGAATGCCCAAAGATACTTCCCGAGGATATCCATCTACCAGTGGGAAACATCAAAGTTAAAATTGACTGTGTTTTGACATTGCAAAAAGTTGAACCCTTAACGTTAAAATATTGTCGACAAATGATACTTTTGAATGTATTTATTTTATTATATTTTATTTTCTTAGGATTACCCTTTTGCATAGATAAGGTAGCTGAAGGGAACACACCTATTGTTTGCATATACGTATTACCCTAGTATCTAGCCAAAGGCGGAACCTTCGTGAGGAGTAAGCTTTTGATAAGTCCTAAAAAGACGAGAGCTGTGAGACACGGTAACATTTCTCGAACAATTTCCTGCAACACAAGTTGTGATTATATTTGGATTCTTCGGGAGGTGGTAATAAAATTTCATATCAAATCTTTTGAAAAATATTCCCTTCATTGAGTGGATTTTTTTAACCTTCAAACATAATCAGAGACCTTAAGCACCACTGATGCTTGAAAACACCTATTTACGAGGATAAGTCAATAAATGACTCGCAAAACTGGGTGAAGGCATTGATAATCGAAGCAACTTCCTGAAATTAAATAAACTTTTCTGCATATTCACTAAGTACATTCATACGCTTATCCCATCTCTTTATAAGTCCTTGATAGCCGGTAGCAGAGAAGTCTTTTGTTTGCTGGCACAACCAACGAGTAACCTCTTGGACTACATCATCATCATTTTCTATACTTCAACACCAAAATGGTTTTTTAGGATCCCATTGTGATGAAAATGTCTGGGAGTTAAGTAAAATATGCACAGTGGATGTTACAATTGTTCCAATGAGATGTTCGTTACCTCCTGCGTTTCCCTTGTTGAAGTTTGCGAGTTATTTATTGACCCACTCTCGTATTTGTCTGGACTTTGGAGTTTTCAGAGAAAAATCATATCATCAATAGCACATTGAATTCCGATTTTTGCTTTCAATTTCTGACAGTTAATATCCAGCTCCATTATTTTTAGCCCGTCTAGTGGGAAAACTCCTAATTAGCGGAAATATTGTTGTGGTCCATTGCGATTCCGTCTTTGGGAAGTTCGACTGTACTTGTACTTGAATAGGCGCCAGTAGCATCGAGTGGAGGCACTTCTACAACCACAGCAACGATGGTGCAAGATGTTTAGGTGATGCTTGTCGTTGAGGGAAGGAGTGAACGGCAAGGGAAATGAGCCATGGATGAGATACGTCAAAAATAAGGTCGAAAAGGGAAAAGGAAGGGAATATGCAGATACGACATCTGGTGGAAGGCTTGATTGGGGATTTTGAGTCAAACCAATCGCGGAATCAATAAGCCAGCAGTCTTCACGTCGTTGGTACACGGAGATGTCTTGCGACGGATGAGAACATCGCGCTTAGATCCCTTCTTGAAATGATACTCGGATTTAGTCCCTGCAATTTCCTTGTATTTTTTTCCAACACAAGTTTACCATTATCCGAGCAGCTCCATTATACGTAGTTGCCCCGCGATTTTGTTCGTTCTGTGATACCCATGCATAGCCGTGGTGGATGGCTTATCATTTGCGCATTCTTTATTGCTTTTGCCCTTCCGCATGACGTGTAACTCAAAACGATCGGGGCGAGTCGCACCTTCCCCGCCGTTTCGTCGCACGCAGCCGCGAAATGGAGACGTGTGCTAAGGACTAAGGACGATAGGAAAATGGTGGAACCAACTGAAACGAATTAGTATGCATTAAAAATCGAAGTAACATCGTGGTTGAATTCCATGGATCCAGAATATTTGCTAGTCTATATATATCTCCTCATGCTCCAGACACTCAGAGTAATTGTTGAATTAACGATCACTCTTAGTTTTGACAATAACCGAGAAATTTGATCCAGTCCCTCGGTGATGTCCTAGGTCAACAGTGGGTGGAATTAGGACTGCGAGAACCGCGTATGGTTGTATTGTGCCATTACTTTCGTATTCACCGTCCTTTAATTTCGGGCTGCACGGGTGTGCCCCTCGAGCCATTGAAATTTGCATTCTGGTGATTCTTTACTCGTTGGTCACCCTGAATTACATCTCTTCTAGTCATCAACCTGTGGAAACGTTATCTTGCCAAACCAATCTCTGTATTTCAGGATTTCAACCCACTTATATATATATATATATATATATATATATATATATATATATATATATATATATATATATTCTAAAGCTAATGATTATCACCTATTATGCGCAGGAATGGCTGATAACAAAAATAAATATGATCATTAGCTTATAGATAAGAAATCAGTAATAAAAATTTGAGTAAATCAATGTTCAAGACGAAATTTTCGGATTTGTGAAGACAGCAGTTTGTTGTTCATCTTAATTTGTTACAAAGACTTAAATATGCCATAATAATTTGTTAATTTTATCGGAAATATGAAAATTTTGATTACACCAAACCAAGCTCTTGATCTAGGAAGAAATGTAGACAAATAGAAGAAATGTAGGGCAAATAGAGGACATTCTATCGCGATAGGTAGAAGTACGATATTTAAGAAATATTTCGTAAAAAGTCGTTAGAGACCGTTAAAAACCTAGCTTTAAAATTTGTAAGAAAGAATAGATAAATGAACTCATAAAAAATATTTATACTAGTGTTGTTCTGTATTTAAAATATTTTTGCATGAATTACGTTTCTACTCCCCGAAACTAGAGAATTTCGCAAGAAGTAAAAATTCATCAGACTTCGCTGATTGCACTGTCATTTATACGCTGACCTTTTGATTTTAACACTGACCTTTTCGTTAACCTTCCCGTTGAAAAAAAAGCTAAGAAATATATTATAGTCGCTTCATTGATCGTATGGAAAACACCATTGTACCGGAATCTTTTGTAGGTCTTGAAGGCGAGGAGCATATCGGCTGAATAAATTTTGCTAAAGTTCTGTAAAATCAGTTTAAACCTCGGTAGAAAGAAGTCGGGTGAGATATAATATTTTTTGCTAAAGTGCGGGATTCTTGCTTCACGCAAGAGAATAAAATTTAAGAAAGGACATGCTGTAAACATGTTTTTTGTACCAGAGAGCAGTTTGCCAGAGAATAAATTTCTTCCCCAGTCTGAAGTTACATTCACTCACACTTGTCTAAATTAGTGAACATTAAAAAGAAATATCGCGTTTGGTCTGCAAAACGTTTATAGATATTTTTCGAGTATTATGTGATAATACCTCGTGATAATAGCCTGCAGCTTTCTCGGTGAATGATGAAATAATATTGCGTAAGCAATTGATCAAATCAACGAACCATGACTGAATGCTCAGCGGAATAAGTGCCGCATGTTGGTAATATACAAACATTGACGCGGAGCAGCCCACAAATCCTTTGGCCCTCATTCTAATTGGAAATTTTAAGGATAAAAATACCATCAAGCATCGAAAAAATTAGAAATTTCCAAATTATCGGATGGGGGATTTCAAATAACGAATGATCCAGAGGTTTCGGGTACAAAATCCAGGGTGATGTTTTTGGAAAACCTGGTACAATTATCCAATCTTTAGGATTTTCAGGGAACTTCGCGAAAATTCGAATGGATGAGGGAGAAGAATTTTATCCCACTACTCTGCCAACGCATGAATTTTCAACCGCCGTAGAGGACTTAGATCTGGTTAAAAACTACCATCATCGATCAAAACAACCTTAAGAGTAGATTACTGATATGTTGGCTCAAAAGAGTTAAATTATCGTACGAGTATCCTCTCCTTTTCCCTTTCTCCTATTGCTACTTAAACCGTTTCCAGTTATTCGTGGGGTCTCTGGATCATAATGCGTGTGGATTGATTTGGACGGTTGATTTGCGTACTCTTGAACCTCCGTCCGCTTGGGCTGCGTTATAACTCCGATTCCGATTTCGCGTTCCGTCTTCGTAGTTGCGTTTTCGTCTCCACCATTTCACATTTTCATGCCTGCGGGAGCGTTGGAGGGGAACAGGAGACGAAGATAATCCGTTCGCTGCGCGTTTTATTGGGATTTGAATATATGTCAGTCGGTGAGCGCGGAATTTCGCCATCACTCGCGGCAAAGGCTTACTACGTACATTATCTAGGCTCTGATTGCCTCAAAAGCCAGCGGCAGTGCCAACTCGCATGAATGAAAACTTAACTCCTGTCAACCAACGATAAGGGCTCGAGAGCGGTAGGGTATCCCGTTTCACGACGAAGTGGAAATACATCCGCATCTTTGGAAGTCCCGAGGATATGAATGAGTGGAGCTAAGCTTACTTGAGCTAGGAGGATAATTAAAACTCCTACGTATACAGGGTGTGGCAGAATAACTTCCTTTTTTGAAAGCTTTTTGCGTTTGAAAAAAGGAAGTTATGTTGTCACACCCTGTATTACATATAATCAGAATAAGTCTTCGACGGCTTGGAAGAATAAACCTTTTTTATTATTACTATTTCTAGTTACACATAGATCAAAAGTTCGACATATGTTTTTTTAAAGACACGGGACTTAATTTATTTTACCGCCAAGTATGACAATTTCCTAATGCAAAAATTTCAAGAACTATGAATTTTAGACCAATTGTGGCGTCGTACGTAATGATGATCATCTTCTGTACTAGGGAATTTGGGAAGAGGCAATTCAGTAAAAAAAAGAGCAAGATGACCTGGATTCCGTTGCTCAAATTTGAAAAAATCGATTTACGTGCCCACTACAAAGGAAGCAAACCACGATTTTTTGAAAATAAACCACTTATTTCGAATAAGTTTTCTGTGAGAGACATATTGAAATCACTGGGTCTAGTTTCTGTGACAGACAGGAATTTGGATATTAAAGGGTCTATAGGCTAGGAAAGCGTATAAAGTTGACCACCACTACCTTCATGTGGTAAAAGGAATCAATATTTAAAAAAGAAGCCTATGTATTCTTAACAAAATTAGTTTAATTACGACGTGCACTTTGACTCATAGAGTCTAATTCAGATACAAAACCTGTCTCTGGGAGTCTAAACACGCGTCGGTCATCAACATTTTTTGTAGAATAAATTCTTTAATTATTTTTAAGGGCATTAATGCACTCAAATACCGTGCTGCTGATCTCGCGTAAACAGGTTAGTTTAATAAATTTTCAAGCCTTCCATCGTGGAAATAAATATTCAAAACTGCCCTCAGAGATATGTCCTCGTACTAAATGACGCGGCGTAACTTGGCCAGAGCTACGAGATGGACACGGCTTTAAGAGGCTCTGGCTGGAACAAATTTCACGTGACCGGTTAAAGCGTTACATTTTCCTTGATATGCTTCAACTAGCAATGATGAGCGGCCAGAAGGAAAGGGTAAGACTTGGCTCCATGAAAAATCATTAAGGGAGAGAGACCTCGGATCGGACGAGAAATGGCGGCCATGAATGGGGAGGAGGAAAGGAAAAAAAAGGGAAGGCGGAGGGAGAGAAGATGATTGGATGGGACGATGGTGACGTCACGTGCCGGACGCCTTCCGGGCGAAGTGAAAGTGAACGTGCGTAGATAACGGGCACGGCTGACGGGCGGACGAAAGGATAAGAGGGCGGAGGAAGAAAATGGAATTGAGGCGATGGATAACGGACGGGAGGGAGGAGAAGGGAGGGTGGTGAATCCCTGGAAGGGTTGCAAGGGTTCCTTTTTTTTCCCATCCATCGAGCGCTTCTCCTGGGCGATAAAATTGTGCGCTTGCAAAGACGTAAAACACTGGACCCACGTTGCATCCGGCATCTGACGATCGTATCTCTCTCGCTCTTGTTTTTTATGCTGATTTAATCTCCATTTCTTTTTTCTCGCCGCGACGAGTCGATTAGCATTCTAGTCGTCCGATTGGTAGAACGCTACCTACGGCTACTCCCTCTCGTCCCATCCCTCCCAGCTTGACGTTAAATTCTTTGATTGAAAAAGTAAACCAATTTGTAATATTCTGGATATTACTGTCAGAACTCGGCGTGTTTGAAAGTAATGGTGACATCATTCTAAGGTGTGTCACATTATGTATGTGTATATATATATATATATATATATATATATATATATATATATATATATATATATATATATTATCTAAACACATATATATATAAACATATATATATAAATATATCGACATATATATATTTATGTATAATATAAACATATAAAAAATCGACATATATATATATATTTATATATATATATATACATATATAAAAGCATATATATCTCGAAAAAAAGTCCCGCGGATGTGAATAATAATTTAAACGAAGCAGCGAGATAGCGCTCGCGAACAAAAATACAAAAAAAACACATAAATGAAACTCACGTGCATTCCGAGTTTTCGGTGATCAAACCGTTTTGTTCGGTAGCGCTATCTCACTTCTTCGTTTGCATTATATATATGTATATATATATACATATATATATATATATATATATATATATATATATATATATATATATATATATATATATATATATATATATAGACTACGTGATAAGGAAGGAGCTAAATCAGGGGATCCCCCCTGATTTAGTTGCTGACGTGGAACGACTCAAGATATAAAAAAATCTTCAATGTTTCAAGTTAAATTTTGTAGGATCTTTTAATGAAATTAGAAGAGAAGCTTTCACAAAAAAGTAGTCCTCTAAAGAAAAAGGTTTCACAAAAATTATGTATTTCATGAGCATCTGTATTTGTGACCTGTTAAAACTGACCTTTTACGAACCTGAATATGTCACCCACGTGAAGATACCTGTGGATGAATAAGTTTCGTGAAATCTGAAAAGTATTAATTCTTGAAAAATATCCTGCTCCGCTGTTTACAAATTTACAAGCCATGCAACCGCCTGTAGAAATTGTGCAACCCTCTCGTGACTGTTATGTTTAAATCGTTGGAGATCTCATAGTAACCTGAGATAGTATATAGCAGTTTATTTTTCAGTCTATAAACATTATACCAAATTAGTTGACCTAGAATTGACGTGATTTCCTCAACTCTAATTATTTCCTTAATACCTAAATCTTTTTAGAGTGGTAATTATCCGAAGTTGTGGACACCCCTTTTCTTCTCTCAGTAGTAAGTCTGTAATACTTCACTATGTCCAAATCCCAGTTTTTTGCATGTATTCTGTATGATCCTTCGCGCTGCTATTTACTATTTTGTTACTTGTTCAACTTAATCCGTCCATTATCCATTCAGCATCCACCTTTTAAGCCAATTTTCGAAGGCGTACATAATTTTCTCGCCTCCTTTTCCTATGGATCATCTTCAATCCATGTAGTCATGCTTCATGAAATTATTTCCTCGTTTTTTCCTATTCGTGAGCAGTTATTTTATTTATACATAATAATAACTTCAGCATAACAAAGGTCTTGCTTAACCTGAGGAATAATGCATTTAATGTCCATTAACTCCTTTCATTCCATCCATAACGCCAATGGATATAGGTTAAAGATTTCACTCCTAATATCATCCCATCCTAACTCCAGTACCACTCTTATTGTACTAGAGATTTGCATTATAGTGATTTATTTGTTATATGAATGATAAATTATATCAATATGCGTTCAAAAATATCCGTCACTCGTAGTAGTAGTTTTTAGGGGAGGCGACCGACAACTGAGGTCATTTGCGCCATAGGGGATGGACGGGAAAGGATGAAGGGTGGAGAGAAACCCGGCGTCGACATTAGCTTACTCTTTACGAAAGGTGCCAAGGGGTCCGCAGCTTAACGTCCCATCCGACGGACGGCGTACTCACTCAAAGTGCCCTCCACAAAGCACCTCAAGTAGGGATCGAGATGCCTCTGAAAAATATTCAACACCGCCGGGATTTGAACCCGCGCCCTCAGGGTGAGAAGCCAGTACGTTAGCCCCCGTACCATCTCGATCCCTTCCGTCACTGTTCTGAATACTTCACCATTGATCTTAATCCGTTGTTATGCCTATTTTTTTGGTCAGTTCCTTTTGTTATGTAACTTTTTTTGAGAATATATTCAAATAGTTCTAAGGATATATTTCACAATTATTACTGGACTTTTTTTAGTTTTTTTCATCGTCTTTCTTACTTCTGTCTTTCATTTATGTTTCTCTAAACAGGAATCTGTAAAACCAATTTTTAATTTTTCTTGTATTTCAATCTACTTCGAATTTTTACGGCAATGTAAGCATCTTGTCTAAACTTTCGCAGTTAGTAGACTTCTTCTTGTCCATTATTGCGTCACTAAGTGACCAGTTAACGCCTATTGCTTATCTCTAAAATTAGTTTTTGGGTCATACCTGTAGTCTGTCACAAACCTTTAGACTTTCATAAAAGTAATTGTTTTCATATCGGTTGGTCTTTAATTTTCTAGTGAATGTTTCATTTAGTCTCGTGTGAGTACGCGGCTCAAAATATACGAGTCGTTCACATAAGTTCCGGAATTTCAGTGTTTATGTTTTTTTTCGGTGCTGCAGCCATTACGCTGTTCTGAAACTCTTTCGGAAAACTTCCACTCGCTCATTTTTTTAGGCCGAATAAGCTTATACGCTCTGGAATTTTTTTTAGCTTTCCCCTCGAGCGCCTTGCAAATTTCTTCAATGTTTTTTTTTATAATTCCAGGCGGCGGGTGTTTCTTAAGTTATTTCACTGCTTTTTCGAATTCACTTCTTAATGTGCCACCGGAGGGACCGGATAGTTACGGTGGCTAGTGTACTGGCTTTCCGTCCCAAGGTCCGGGTTCGAATATGGATGATGGCTGATTCTTTCAGAAGTATCTCATTTTTTTATTTGTGCACTGTCTGGAGAGCACTTAAGAGTGAGTACGCCGTTCTTCAGTCGGGACGTAAAGCACCAAGAGTTGGGCCAACTGTTGGTGCTTTACGTTATTATAGTAGGTTAATGTCACCGCAGAGATTATGTCCATGTTCTGTTCAATTCTCTGAAAATCCTACCTCCAACATTTTTTCCAACTATCCTCAATGGCGCGAGTTATCTTAACCGTCGGTCGCCTTCCCTTAATAATTGCACAATTGGGCCACGGTGGTCTTAACCCACCTTGCTCACGTATTTCAACATGCCATCTTGATGTGGTATTTTGTTTTTTCTTCCAGCTCTACGAGGTAGTGACTCATTCAATCTGTTTTCTAACATATGTTGTTATATCGCGATTTTGATTTCTGATTGGTACTCTTGCCATCGAAATGAATGTTAAAACCGGTTCATATATTGTTTAGATGTTTCTCTTTCATCTTTCTGCCATTGATTTATTTTTGCATTGCCCATTTATTCATTCCTCCGTGGGTTTTAAACCATCCTGCTCTATCCCCAACATCATCCGTTTGAAATTTTCATTCTCAAAGCTGTATTTTCTAACTCAGAACGGTTTCTTTATTTCCATTTATTCATGTGTGTCTCGATAAGACTACCATCGATTTTTCGTGCTCCAAAGACCCCGTTTTTTTTTCTACACCCCAAATGAAGATCAGACTTTTGCGTCAGCTCGATTTTTGCGGGACGATTAAGTCGTTTGTTACCCGCCACGCGATGCCAATGAGCCCTTTTTTGTCCCTGAAGAGAGAAGGCGTCCCCATCGCCCGCGGAGCGACGCAATCGCTCGCGATTCAACGACGGACGGGTAAACATTGCCAAAATACAGTTCCCAAACGTTTTACAAGTGACTCACTCTACGTATTTATTCAAAAACGACCGAAGTCAAACGACAAATTTGTGTACTCGAGGAGTGGAGACTTTAACGGTCTCAGCTTTCGTGTGCGTCTAATATCATCTGTGACGTAAAAGGTAACGCTGTCAGAGTAGGCTAGGGTTCGCGCCAAGTGAATTTTACGTTGAATAGCGATGGAAGAGTGTAAAAGAATGATCTTGTATGGATTTTTTTCCATTCTCAGTTAGGAGGGGGGAGGGGAGGTTTTGACTAGTGATGTGAAACTGATGGAGATAAGGATGTTTCGTCATCGAAGTGTTTCAGCTGATTCCGCCAAAGTGCATTGCCGAGCGGCAACGTTTGCCAAAAAAAATGCTACGAGAATCCACGTAGTGTCATACCTGATGTAGGGGGTGGATGATGTAGAGGGGAGAGGAATCCAGATAAGATCTTTCGATCACGCTCCTATCGATAGGTGGATCAAATGCGCTGGTCTGAAATTTTCAGTCGGGACGCGAAGCGCGTAATTAAATGGATATCGCAGATCAAGAGCGAAAAAAATGACATAAATGATTTGCGGAGCCGATAAATTAAATAACTCGTTATTTATTTCGGTCCAACCCAGAAAGAAATTGGGCATCACTGTCTATCGATTATAGTTACTTTTTAGGGCGTCCTCTGAACATTATTTTATAACGTCATAGACTTTTAAAGCATTTCCACTATGGATTATTGTATTATTTAGCTAGCATTACTATTTACCGCTTATCATGTCGTCCAATAACCGTGTTTCCTCTTTTTCTGTAGTTGGCTTGTTTGCCAAAAAAATCCACTCTCAATCACCTTCTCCATAATTCTATTAAACCTAATCGTATCTCATCCGTTCATTTTTTATAAGTATAGTGGTAGTTATTTGGGGGCGGCCGACAGCTGAGGTCATTTGCGACATTAGAGATAAATGGGAAAAGAGGATGGGTGGAGATAAACCCGGCTTCGGCATCAGCCTACTCTTTATGAAAGGCCCCAAGGGGTCCGCAGTTAAACGTCCCATCCGACGGACGGTGTACTTACTCGAATTGCTGAAAACACAAAACACCTCAAGTAGGGATTGGGATACCACAGAAAACATGTGGCACCTCCCGGATTCGAAACCAGGCTTATTATAAGGGAAGCCAGTATGTTAGCCACCGCAATATCCCGATCCTCTAATTTTTTAAAAGTTTTTGAATTTGTCACAACTGCTTCCTCTTTTTTCTCAACTGTAAAATTCTATCTTCTATTCCAAGTCGTCTTATTTTTTAAATCATTCCACGTTTATTGAGATAGTAAATATATAATATGAAGGTAAAAAAACATTCAACACGAATTACTGAGAACCTACGTAATCGTACAGTCATGCTCGCTTATCATATTTCATTTCGAACGGACAATAAATTCGTAAATCAGCAACTTTGAAATAATAGAAAAATGTAAAAAATATTCAAGTATAATTTGCCCCCAATCATTTTGTTTAATCATGTTTGATTTTGTATTTCAAAATATGTGGACGTCCTCCATATAAATATAGTATTGTTGATGACCCGATGAAATATGTTTTTCCTCCTCAATGTTAGTTCCTTTTCATAATGATCTTGTAGATTCATAATTTCTCATCGTTTATTTGGATTTCCTGGTCAACCCTACATATTACTTTGCAACGACAGCAAAAAATGAGCATTACTCATGTGAGAAATACAAAGGATGGCGTAAACGGTTCTAGCAGGTTCTGTAAAAAGGAATAAAAAAAGCAGATTTATATCAGATATTGCTAAAATGCCTCAAACTTCTTCAACCTACATCCCTTGAGTGTCGATACACTTTTGTCAGCGGCTTTTCCATGATTCTAAGGTTCCCTGGTCGGCGGATTCCGGAAAGTTCTTAAGGGTGCGCGTGCAAGCCTCTTTGACTGTACTAAGGGTCCCATGGCGGGGTCCTTCGAGGGAAGATTTCACTCTAAGGAATAGGATATAGTCTGCTGGTGCCTAGTCGGGACTGTAAGAGGGGTTGGAGAATTGTTACGATGCCTTTGCAGAAGTTCTTCGCAAGTAGACAATCGAGACTACGTTTTACCGTCCGTCAAGACCTTCGGGATGAACTTAGCACAGATATTTCGCATCGGCATATTTTAGTGGTAAGGTGTGCTCCGTCATATTATTAATTCCAATACGATCTGCGATTATGCGTACACTTAACCGGCGGCTAGAATCCAGCACTTTACGTCAGGAAAGAAATGTTACCAATACTTTTTATACACACCTTGTAGATGTTCCCATTCGTAATGTATCCCGACCTAAACGCATTTCCTTCGAAAATCGCGCCTATGTTTTGTGGAGGTAACAACATAGTATCCTGAAAAACAAACCTTTCGTAGAATTAGAAGTCTCTCCAAATATAATCTGCCTTTACCCAATGTTTAACCGTTAGCGAAAATAATGGAATAATAAAAAATGGTTTAAAAACACCGGAATATTTACACAGGGAAGATAAAAACTTTGTTGTCATTCACAACAAATAAAAAAATTTCCCCTAACCATGTTCCCACAGTTTGTACAGACATTTTTCGTAATTTGCTCTGTAAACTGTCAGTACAGTCTGGGTCGGTTGATTAAAACATTTATGCGGATTCTAAGAAGTGTTTCTCTCCTTGTTCAATGATATTAATGTACATGAATTCACGCAATTTATGTAACATAAATTAACGCTTGGGTACTTAAAAAAATTTACACATGGATGCATGAAAAAATTGCTCACACGCTACGGATGGAGAATAATGATTCTTACCTTGCGCATTTAGTTATTCAGCACAATCGTCGATGCTCCGGATGCTGTATTGAAGGAGACGTCCAGGCTCACTGACTGTAGGATAATTGCTCCATTTTACGATAGTTACAGATCCAATGGGGTCCGATAGAAAAGAGAAAAAATTATGAGTTAATGCCACAACTTCTGTGAACACCGCCATACTGCCACAAAATTTGACCAGAACGGCAACCTTTTGGTTGGTCCGTTCGAAATTCATCTTTTCGCCAATTTTTTCCTGTGCGATGTGAGCGTTGAGTGAGAGAAAAACCAGAGAAATTTGAAAGTAAAACCATGACTATTTTATTTAATGGTTTTAAGGGACCATACAGGGCGATGAAATGTCTTTATGATTTCTGGTAGAGGAAACTTAAAAAAAATATAAGTCGACTACATCTATATGTCCCGCTGAGAATGTTTTTAACAATTATTTGGTGATCCCAACTCCTTGGTGAACTCACCTGCACTTTTCAAACTAATGCTCAACTAGTTTAACTTTTTTATTTCTTTATTATTATACGATGACAACGCAACAGATTTACTTGAATTGAAATAAAACGCAACATTTTGACTTGAATTCTCAACTCAACTCAAACCAGGGAAGTTAAAAAAACAAGATTTGAATTTTCACCGGACTATTTATAAAATATTTACAGACGATAAAAATTACCATGCGATCATCTTTACTTAAAAATAACGGTTACTTTAAAATTTGCATATTCTTAAGATAATAAAAAAATTACGTCATTTACAAATATTCCATCTTTACAAAGGAATATGTATCGCTAATTTGTAGATAAATAGTTTTTAAGTGATCCTCGAATAAAGGTCGATTATTTAAATCAACTTAAAACTAGTTTTGCTGTATCTGATGCTCAAAAGACTGCTGGACCACCATGTCATGAGCATTGCACAATAATACCAATGCATATCACTTGTAGCGTAAGTTTGAATGTGATACGATAGAGTCAACATCTAGAAATTTATTTCTTTTTATAAAATCTGGCTCTGTAAATCCAATCTAGATTCTCCCTCAGCAGGCTCTAGATCTCCTCTGGAAATATCTCTTTAAGCATCCACACTCTCCTTGTCCCTTTATTCAACCTCATTCCCTCTCATTCGCATCTCCAAATCTTCATCCGGTGTTTTCTCACCTCCGGCGAGATCATTACGTGCCTCATTACCAACCAACTCCACGCAAAACGTTTGCGTCACAAAAGCTGTCATTAGACACTCCATTAGACGGTCTAATCGGGCATTAGAAATTACATGCTTTAAAGTCAACTCTTGAATGGAATGGCGGACTGGGGGATCAACTTCCCCTCTCCTTGAAATTCGAAGATTTGTTCTGTCTCACCAAGCATATTGGTAAATTTCTTTTTTTTTCTTTAATCACAGGTTGTCACCGTCGATTATCTTCGTCAAACAAAGAGAACGTGCCTGGCTTTACGTTTGGGATGAAGAAAATGACTCAATTCCGCGCCGTCAGAGGCGCTGATGAAAGCGGTCCCGAAAACTGACGGACGGATAGATTAACGGATTGATAATGACAACAGTTCGCCCCTAGCGAAGCGGGTGCGAGGGTGGAAAAGAAAGGGAATGAATAATTATTCGCGAAGCTTCACGGAATAAAGCCAAATATTTAATCTCAGAGTTTGATCCTCCTCCCGAGTGACGAAGACTAAAATTTTAACTCCACGTCAAAGATATTCAGGGAAAATGTCTATCAAACTATTATTTAAAAGAAACTGGTAGTCTAGTGGGTAGTTGCGTAGGACTGCCAGCCGGAGGGCCAGGATTTTCTTTCTTGTGACGTCTCTGGGAACCTTCTGCTTCAGCCCAGCTATATGTAATTTTAAAGGTACTTGATCTTCCTGGGAAACGATATGTGGTACAGGGAAAGGAAGAGGTCCCCCGACCCTGATGTGTGAATTTCCCTCCCGAATTGGTTCAGTACGAGATGAGCCCACCCTCACCTGTCACCATAACCTTAAAGTTTCTTACTCTGTTTTTATTGTTGAAGGTGGCAACATTGGATTGGAATCAATTTACTGAGTAAATATACCTTAGGTTTTTAAGAAATAAGTTATAGCTATCTGCCTTCTTCCAATTCCGTTCTCATTGCGCCAAATTTACGTAGAACAAACACCAAACCACTTAATATTATTAGTAGCCTACCGTTTATGTCATTGCTTGTTAGAAATTAAATTGATGCATTTATTAGCTTTGTCTAACAAGATGACAACCTGACACCCAATATTACAATAAACTTTTATTAAATTCTACATAATATCTTCCACATTGCATTCCGTCCAACTAATCTATTCTATTTCCACCCATTTTTAGCTTACGTTAGGATCTCCCTTCCATTTCACAGTATTCAGAATCTGATTACGAATGAAAATTACCTTCACTCACCTTTCCGGCTTCCTCACACCGCATACTTGAGGGATTATATAATGTGGCATGGATTTTCTTAACAATTATATTAGTTTAGCCTGAGATTAAAAAATACCACGATGTATATAAGAACACGTAATATTGCCTTCTTACAATTGTGCTCACATAGGCAAACTTCAGAGTCCTGTGATGACGGATGCTACGGGAGCATTTGGGACTAATATTGATTGGATGGGGAAGTGGAGGTAGCGCATCTGGAATCTCACGAGGAGGCAAAGAAAACGAAGATATCTCATTCATCGTGAAAAATTGTAAGAAAATTCCAAAGGGTATTCAAGACCTGATGCTCTAGGGAGTCGATAATACAAACTCATCCGTATTTCAGGTAATGAAAAAGAGGTGGGGTTTTACGTCCGTTTTGAATGAAGCTTTCCATCAAAGAATGGGGCAGCAGAGGGATTGGAAATCAAAATATCGAACGAAAGCGTCTCTGGACTGGAAAAATAGTTTGTTTCTGAAAAAACTTTTTGCACCTTAAGAAACTTCAGAAAATGGCTTAATTTTCACAATGGAAAATTCAACCATTTACTGATGGAGATGTTTAGTCACGAAATAAATTGAATTCAGGGCTTCCTAAGTTCTTTAAGCATGTAAGGACGTGGCTCGTACTCCAGCATCACAACTGATAAAAAAATTGCAATATTCCGATGAACACCCGAGTCTAAATTTTAGAAGAAAATTGGCGGTAATATTCTCCAAGACCCAAGTTAAAATCAAAACGAAGTAAAGTTAAAAAAATAATGTATCAAGCAAGCGACAGACAGTGTGTTTCATATCAATAAGGGCAAAGAAAAGTTTACTGATTAGCTTACTAGCTATATGCTTGCTACAATTTATTAGTTAACTAAACGAGACATATGAGTTTAGATCAAGTCTGAATTTCAGTTCTATGGCTATTAAGAATCAATGAGAATCAATGATTGTGACTAGGTTTTTTTTACGGTTTAACTTTAATTTTTGGAATTAAGAACCTACAGAACAAATTGCACGTTCTTGAGCTGCGTGTCTGGATGTGATGGAGAAATTTACCTGGATAGAAATGGAACATAGGTGTAGAAATTATGGTTAAGGTTGTTTTAAGGAGATTGATACATTTAGAGAATATACGAAAAACATAATGACAGTAATTAGGATGTTCAAATACCCTTACAGATAAATAGATAGATAAAGGAGAGTAGGGCATTAAAGCGAGGAAGGAGGAAGAGGTTAGGTACGTATTTTGATGGGTGCTAACAATTATGGAGAATATGATATGCCAAACTTGGTAGGAGTTCGTCTTTGGCGGATCGATACAGGTCCCTTTAGATGTTCATTAGAAACTATTCGTCATCATAAGAAGATGATTGAGTTACAGTTACTCTGGACTCTCTGAAACGCAGAACTAGGAGATAAACTAGTGGAAGCGAGCTGCTTCCGATCTGGAGTGATGTAGTTGCAATAACAGTACCCTTATGCTCCCCTGTACCCGCTTTGTCCGCGGCATCCTTCAAGAGGAGTAAGACAAATTTGCCGCATATTTAGTCGGCCGTCATTCACCCATGCGCCATCCTTCTGGCTCTGACGTTGATGAAGTTTGAAGGACACCGCAAGGTGATTAACGCAAAGATGGATCACGGAAGAAATGATGGGGACGTGACGTTAGCATGGAGACAGAATAAAGTTTGATCCATGGGTGTACCTTTATTGTGGATGAAACTATAATGAATACAAGAAGTCCATACTTATTTTTTTATATAAGATAATTGGTTCTGCTATAAGTCATTCATAATCGATACTCAATTATTGATGTAATACTTTGACTATTTGTTAAAGCATATTTTGACCTTTGTCTCTGTGATTCATTTCAATTTAAATTCTAGTGCGATATTTATCAGTTCAGCATTTGGAATGTTCACTATTTCGTGGCACTCTTAGACTAAAGCATAAAGATCTAATTGTCTTCATTATAAGTTTGTAGGTCTTGCCTACCATTCGGGTGAAGAGATAAATTGTAGTAGAGAATATTAATGAAAATAAGCTAAGGGTAATCTTCATCAATTCAACTTTCATGACTTTTAAAAAAGGATAGATTATCAGATGAATAAACTCAAGCTGTTTAACTTGTTACCTGAATGATATATCTAATTGTAGATACTAATTACGTTGCGATTGATAAAAAGGGCCCCAAACAACTTTTACCAAACCATAAGGTTTTGCCAAAACAAACACAGTAATCAAATATCAATTTGATAAGTAATTTTGGTTTTAATAGGCGAAGCTCGCTCAATACGAAGCCAAAATGCATATGTAATCGACACACCAGGGTAATAAAGGGGCGACAGTTCCTTTCCCTGTATGGCTTATGGTTTCCCAGAAAGATCTGATGCGCAAAAAAATCTCACAACTTGGGAGCCCTGACACGTCACTGGGCATCATACCGTAGCCTTTGGTCAGCAGCTAAGCACTGTACTTACTAGACCAACAAACACCTGAAAATGCATAATGGTCGTTATTTCGTGTAATTTTACAAGCTTTGTACCCTCAGGACCATAATTAATGTTGTCAAAGGTAGTCAATACTGAAAATTCTGGCCTTTTGTAATTTTCGGATAAGTGTTCTAAAGTTGTACATAATAAAATAAGGATAACAGCATAATGTAGAACATCTATTCAGAAAAGAATCAAACTAATATTGCTACATTAGAAGTTGTCGCCAATACTAGTGTA
Organism: Hetaerina americana; assembly: GCF_022747635.1. Lineage (NCBI taxonomy): Eukaryota > Metazoa > Arthropoda > Insecta > Odonata > Calopterygidae > Hetaerina > Hetaerina americana. The sequence goes on from NW_027286777.1 coordinate 360,826, forward strand.
TTGATCTGGTAACCAACGCTGTTCAATGTGTCTCTCTCAGATCTGCGTCATTCACCCTAATAGTTATGTAGATTTTCATAGATCTATGATTTAATTCTTCCTGACATGGAAAGTGGATAATTACGAGCGAAAAAAATAAACACTATCTTGTAAAAAAATCGCTTCATTTATGCATTAAACAAATTATAGTTTAATTTATTTAAGATTTTGATGGAATAAAATTACTTCTTAGGCATCGTTTGTTGTGGAGATCACATTAACAACAGTTTTCCCGCATTTCCTCGAATATGTTAAGGATAGCAATCGTCTCGATCATTAGATGTTTATTTTTCGATTTTCTTTTAGTATATTATTTTCCGTGTTTCCATTTCATTTTGGGGATTTATATAGTTTGTCGGTGTGCCTTTTGCAATTGACAATATGTTTTTGGACTTGTTTGCAGATGAAAATTTTAATATCGGGTTAATGTGGAGGAATAAATATTGAACGTATTAAAGTACACCAGAAATAGTAAATTAAAATAATAATATTTATTTAATAAAACGCAACTGGAGATGCTACAGATGACATGAATCTCATAAAGTTTAATGTTCTACCTGCGGAAAGGTTATTTCAGTATATGTATTATGATGAATGATAGTTATTTTAGTGATAAATAAAAATAAGAAAAGGTTTATAATGAAAATCCCAAACTAAGAAATATGAATACACGTATATGAAATATCAAAATGGATGTAGGCAACTTGTTCCTGTCCCAATATTGTTGACTATTCCAAAGGTGTTTCAAATAATCTGAAATCTATGAGGAAAGTCAAAAGCGTGGGATTTAAAGAAAGGTTGTATCAATGACTAGCTATGTTTGAACAGTATGAGGCGCCTACTGATAAGCTAAGCAGGTTTTTAATACGTACGAGATAGACTATACTGATTGTACTCAATGAAATGTATGTTTATAGCCATATTAAGGTGTATAACAATAATAATTCATATTAATATCAATATATATATAATGCATATTTTCCAAAAAATTAGATATTATTTGCTCCCAGGTGCAAAAAGATCTTAATATTCTCGAGTGATTTCATACCAACAACTCTTTGATATTCCTCACACTAGCAAAAACCACGGTATTTTTAGTACTTCAATATTTTTCTCTTGGCGCCACTTAGATCGCAGGCAGCTGGAACGAGTCCACTGAGCTTTCAACTTCTCCTGGCTCGATGGGAGGAGGGATTGGGCATTCCAGCCTCCAATGGGACCCGTCCCTTCGGGAACTTTGATCTCGTCCTCATTAACTCTGTGCCGTGGACTTCTCGTGGGAGCAGAGACTATTGCCGGCCTAGATTCATTATTTTTTAAAAAATCTCCCGAGACAAAGGAAAGACGATCAAAGGAAACATCACTCCGTTCAGCCGCAAGAAGGATTCGATCCGTTATCTTTAATCGCGAGGGAAGCCAATATGGCTCCCGGCGCAGCGAGGTAATGGTAGTTGAGCATGATTGCAATTAGTGCTCCTCAAACAGAGAGAGAGAGAGAGAGATCTCGGACAATCCAGTGTAATTTAAGAGATTGACTCCGCCCTTTTTGAGGCAAAACGTGAAGTGAAATAAAATTATTATTAAATGAAACAATATTTGAATTAAATTCGCTTCTAATTAAAAACTTAGGGTATCAATTTCCTCGTTGTAAAAGAAAATAATATAAATATGTGGACCCTCGTAGCAATTCAAAATGAATGAGAAATAACAGAGGAGTTATTTTATAACTATACATTTATTAAATCTTTCAGGAAACCTTGGATATTAAAATATGCTCCTCTTACTTTCATTTTGACAGTTTAAAATAGACATCAATCCAATCAGGCATCCAATTGGTATTGAAAGAGGTGATATTGCCATGGATATTAGCTGAAAGTTTTGAAAAAAAGACCTGGACAGACATTAAGACGGCTATTCTTCCCATCAGAACGAACTAACCAGCTTGGGCTAATTTTAATAACCACAGCAATCAACCTGAAGCTGCTTTGATAGGCGAGGATTGAGTTCACCCAGTACTTAGTCTAACGGCGTTTGAAGTTAAGACTTCAGGGTCAGGGACCCAGTTCCTTTCCTTGTAACGCTTGTAGTATCTCAGGAATATCTTGTACTAGAAACATTTTGCAGTTTGAGCAAAGCAGAGGGTGTCCAGAGGAGTAATAGGAAACTCTAGTCCTCTTGTCAGTAGTTCAACGCTCTTCCAACTGGACTGCCACATCTATTTGTTCGCGTTGCAGAACCATGTTTTTTAGTCCAGATCCGCAGATGTTTGTAACGTTTCCCAATGTCAAATTCAATTTTAGTGTGAATCCCTGTGAATTTCACTTGATTCGCTATGTTTAAAATATGCTACTCTTCAGAGTTAATACCTACATAAGCATTGAATGATTTCTGTTATTAACCCGTGACACAATTAACTTGAGTACTAAAAGTCAATTTACCATTAGTAAGTAGAGCAAGATATTGAAAACTATAAATTTATTGATCCACTTATCTTAAGTTTTCTCATTTATATATATAACCAATTTTGGTGTTTACATCGGTTATATTTAGGGTTACCAGAAATGAGGAGATTTCCATGTTTCTGAGAAGGATGCTCTCCATTCTTTCCGAAGTGACGGTCCTAGAATTGAGAATTTGAGACATTCTTTTGCCATTCTCTTTTCATTAGAATCATATTTTCCCATAAAATACGTATTAACTTTCTATCTTATAGTAGCGGTATAATAGGTACTATTTTATTTTGAATTGTATTTGATCTACTTTGGCCCAAACTTGAAGGCTGAATTTCAGTCAAAGTCTGTTTTACTATGTATAAAAATTACTATAGTAAGAATAGAATGGCTTTATGACAGACCCTGACACAAGAGGCTACTGTGATCGTAGGGGCCCTAACATGACATAAAATATCCTTTAACCCCTTACTACAATAATCATACCGCAATGCATGTAAATATTGTAATAATTTATCTTTTAGCTCGGCAATGCTCAATGCGTACCTCCGCACTTCAACCCAAAATGCCTTTCCTTTTCCTCCCTCAATCTCACTTTTCAATGTCTCCATTCTAACACCGTCTGCAGCATTACTCCGTCCCTTAGTATTCCCTTCCATCTACCAGCTCCGTTTCATTCGAATTTTCCCCATAATCCTTCTCTCTTCCCTTACAACATTTACTTTTTCCTATAAATTCATTTTTTATTTACCTTTCCGTCCATTTTGTTTTTCCATTCTATTCCAACATATCGACAGCCTTGCCTTGGCGGAAAGAATGGCGTGTTACAATGACCCCCAGAGCTGTGCTGACGGGAGAATTGATATTTAGTACGCCTGCTAGGGTCACCCATGCAAGATAGGTCGAAGGGTAGGATTTGGACGAAAGGTAGTTCGTTCAGGGTTTGTTCCTCATTGAGGTGACCATTCAAAGTGATGATTTCTCCTGACGCTGTTGAGGAAAGCAATGTAAAACCCTTGTCATTTTTTTATTCCACGAAGCAATGTTAATGAAAACGATATTAAGAAGACGGAGGGGTATTTATCTTAAATTTACCTCACCGCTTTCACTACATCAGGATAAAAACCGTTATTTTTATTAAATCCATCGTGTGTTTCTGGAACCATATTGATGGAAGGAGCTCTTCAGCTTAAACGATTGACTTTTAAGTTATTCTTCTTAAAATCATTTCAGATTGCTTACAGAGCTTCGGTGATTTAAGTCTTGGTTTGAACGAATAGAGGAATTATTCATCCTCTTCCTACCTGCTTTAGTAAAACACGAGGTTTTCCATTTTTCAAAAGATTTAAGCAATGTAGAATTGTAAAATAAATGTTGAATCTAGGAAAGCAGGGACTTAATGGTCGATTTCACCAGGATTCTTCCCGTTTCATTCATTTTTATTCCCCTAAGCCATTCCTTCCCAGAACTCTTCAAATTCCATCGAATTGAAAATTTCATTTCCTTAACCTTTATTATGCTTGTTTTGTAACTCCTGAAGGATATTCTTGTCTTCACGGTCGGCTAGTTAGGGTAATGTTTTTCATACCCCTCGTACACGTTATCTCAGTACTGAGATACCTCCACTGCCATTCCTTATAGTTTAAAAAAATTATAGTTTTTATCAGTTTTTCTGATAAAGGGTGGGTTTTTTTCAGTTATTCTGAAAAAATACTGCAAAAATAGGACTTCTTCTCTTATGAATTCACTAAAACTCTCCTCTTTTCATTTCTTTTGAATGTTCTCAGTCTTATTTAGTCTTATTGAAGTATTTCTTAAGGCTTTAGGGCATTTTTCAGATTTTTGATTCCATCTGCCAAGATTTTTTTCTTCAAATCATTCTGCATCTCTACAATTTTTTAAAGAGTTAATATACAATACTCAAAGCATTTCCAAAGAAATGTTTTAGGATGAAAATATACAAACTTTTTCCTTCACGATTCCTACGCCTCACATCTAAATGCTACATACGTATTCTCGTCTCTTTGAAGTATGTTTCAAGGTTTTACAGCCTTATATTTAATTTTTACTTCTCTGATTAACTTTTTTTCCTATGGTTTAGCAATTCTCTTAGTGTAAACCGCATGGCAAAATGCAGTGGGATAACTTGCTACCAGCAGAACCTGGGTAGTGGCAAGGCGAGATGCCGGTCGGAGTAGTCGCGGGGGTGTGTGGCATGACATTGTCCGTCAGTACAAGCGTCCCGAGTTTGGATCCCCGCCTTTTCGACACGCTCGCGTCTCATGTAAGCCCTGTCGGTTCGGCCCGATGGGAAATCGCGGCGTGACAAGCCGGGCCGTGGTTCTCTTCAGGATCCCGCTGGGGCGGTGCGACCGCGATCGGCCGGGGGGGGGGGGTGTGGCGGAGGGGTTGAAAGGAGAAGTGAAGGGTAAAAATGTGGGTAGGAGGGAAAAAAGCGACCAAATCCCGGGGCGATCGGTGATTTTATCGCGTGACCGAGATCCTGAGCCCTTAGAAAATATAGGTGTCGCAATAAAGGTGACTCTGCCCCTGACTGAATGTGCAAACAAATTAATTTAGTTTGTTTTCTAAATATTAAACAGTTAATAATTTATTAGCGGTATATTAAGTCATGGCATTTGTAATGGTAGGGTATTTGTTAAAAAATATGTAAATATATATGTTGATATGACTAATTTTATATATATATATATATATATTTATATACATACATGCATATATATACGTGTATGGGTATGTGTATAGACAAACAAATAAATAAATATATAAATAAATAAATATATGTATATATACATGTATATATATATATATATATATATATATATATATATATATATATATATATATATATATATATATATCGTATACAGAGTACGGCAACATAACTTCCTTTTTTTAAAGCGTTTGAAAAAAGGAAGTTGCTTTGCTGCACCTTGTATAAATGCATGTATATACATATACATGTACATACATATACACACACACACACATAAATATAGAAATATAGTCCTGGGGTAGAGCGTTGGACTAATGACAGGAGGGTTCGGGTTCGATTCCCGGGTAAGCTTCTCTGTGCACCCTCAGCTCCACCCAACCCTGTGTGATTTTCGGGTACCAGATTTTCTTGGGAAACCATAGCCGGCAGAGGGAAAGTAATGGCCCCCCTACCCTGATTTGTTAATTTCACATGCCGTATAGGGCTTAGTACTGGGTGAAATCTACCATCACTTACCAAACCGACCTTCGGGTTGATTACAGTTTTTATGGTTATATACTCACACACATTCAAACACGAAAACCCGGCATATGGCTAACATACACTCGTATTCATTCGCATGGAAATAGATATAAGGAAAAGGGATAGGAACACATGAAACACCAACACAAGAGACGTGGGGTCAGCGGAATCGGTCCGATTACAAGGGAAGAAATATTTCCTTAATTGGGACTTGAGCCATGGATCTTTCGACTTTACGGGCTAATGATGTAACCACTTGAGCTATCAAAGAAACTTAATTTACAATAAAATCTGTGGGGGATTGATGCAACCAAGTGCTCCGATTCTTTAGCCAGGAGATGGCGTTAGGGAGCTTTTTAGAGCTGTTAGGGAGCTACTATGTGTTCGTATCCTTTTTCATTTTATCTATTTCCATGTCAATTAGTATGTTTTTGTTTATTTTTATATTTGTATACATACATGTATGTTTCAATGTATATACTTATGCATACGTTTATAGATTGTTTATTTATTCATTTTAAAAGTCCTCTCACAAGTGTGGCGATGGCATATAAAATTTGGAAACAAAAAAGTGCTGCTTAATGTGTACTTTTAATGTTTCGGTGGCACAAGGACTATTTAGAACGTAACGAAAAAGACACCGCATAATACGTAAAACAATTTCAGAAGCACTTTTTTTAAGAATAAATTCTTATAAATTTCTAATAATAATAGTCTTTTTATGTCTTATATGTCATCACGACGCTTTTATGACCAACCTTATATTCTCTTTGGTGAAAATATTTGAGTAATTGTTTTGATTTTACACACACTATAATCCTACTAACACTATGAAAAAAATAAAATTTAGATCCAGATATGTAATTATAGTGGTAAGCAGCTGTTTAGACTACATGATTTTGTTTACAATCGAGATTAAACGCGAAAATCCGCGCACCGGTGCGTTAATTTGAATTCAAACAAACCATCGCATCAGCATGACGATGAGCAAATTTGCGAGTGATGGGGGCAGTGTATTCTCCCTCGGCAGACGAGGGCCTGTAAAGCATCCTCAGCGCGTCGTCCGAGAGGTGGCATGCCCTCTCGCTGAACTAGGAGGGCGAATCAAGGATCCTTGTCTCCCCTTTCCAACGCATTAACAGGACGGAGTTGCTACAAATGCGTTGATATACCTGCAAGTGCTTTAATTCGTTATCCTGTGGCCATTCAAATGTCTTGGTCTGTTCAGTGGTATTTTGGTATTGTTTAATTAGTGGACGTTCATTTTGTTTCGTGTTTACATCTGCGATGGTCTGCATCATTTTCGCTGGCTAAATGATCCGCCTTCTACGAATGTGAATACTGGTTAATCTTACGATTATCCTCGAAGTTTTGACTCAAGCTGAATATTGGGCTTTTACTGGTGTTTCCTTTAATTTTCATAATATATTTTCAAAATAAATTCTAAATCAATAATCAATTAAGCATCTATAATCCGAGTTATGCAGCTTATTTCGTAAACAGTTTTGTAATAATAGTTTTTAGATCAAAATTATGAACAATAATGTTGATTATATGAAGTTATATTTTCCAATTTCTTTGATGCATTTTATCAAAATGGGATTAAATACATCAACGTTATTTTATGTGCGTAGGTATGACGACCTCTGTCACACAAAAATAGATATAATTTTCATAATAAAAAGCGTATGATTTCTTTCATCTGTGTACCCAGGTTGGCGCTACTCCTATCGTGAACAGACTATGTTTAATGCCACGCTTCGCTATTACCAAAACGTGACATTTAATAACCTCCGTGACAAAAGTTCCTTTGTATATTTCTAATTTATAAACAATCGTGATTTTTTATCTTCAGTCAGCAAAAAATTTATATTTATCTCAATAATTTCGATTATGTTTTGTTATCAAAAATGCTTATGTTTGGTAGATCACACAATTAAATAAGCATTAATCGGTAGTTCTCTTCGATTTTGTTTGAATATGTGAAGTCGATCGCGTTTATGCCATTATCCAAACTCTCCTTAGAGGAAATAAAACACCCTATGTTGGATCCTCATCGTCATTGCAGTTGAAATTGTCATTTCAAATTTTTTAAAAACTTCTTTATTCTTTCACTCATCGAAAACTTTCTAGTCGAGTCGGTTCAATCACAAATTCAAGAGTTTCTTCGTATTATTTTTTACTTCTTTTTCTCTCGCCTCGAAATTCTTTTTCGTCTCCGGCCAAACCCATCCGTCACACAAACACACAAAATCCCTCGGTCGCCCAATTCACTTTTCCAGTTCTCAACATTTCCATCTCCGGTCCCCGAAGGCTTCCCACGTCCCTCACAAATCGTTGACTTTTTTGTCTTCTCAAACCCCCCCTCTCTCTCTCCCCCACCCCCGTCACCTCACCTTGAACACTTCTCCTCCCTCCCTCCTCCCGTCGAACGTCTGGCCACAGCTGATTCCACCAATCGCACGGCTCTAATCAGTGAACGAAGAAAATCTCCTCGCAACGCCATCTTGTCTTTGAAGACGCGCCTTTCTGTTCGTCATGACGACTTCGTTTTTTCACGCCTCCGCTAACCCATTTGCAATGTTCTCCAGGAATTTTCGTCGTCAGACAGTTACACTCGGCGCAGTTTATTTCTACAAAAGTTTTTTACATTTACTCCGTTTTTCATCCGAAATGGGAAAGTTGCCAAAGGTAGCATGGGAAAATGTGTGAATAAACAATGCCGAGGGAAACGGTAGATTGAATCGGAGATTAAGAGAAAAAGGGTTTCACTCGTGACTGTTAGATGTTCATTGAATTGAATAATGGCAATTCAGATCAACTCGGGAGGAAAATCGTATCCACAGTTTCAAAAGTATCAACTAACATAATTGTAGAAGATGCAGATCGTTAATAACGGCCGTAAAAATCAATGACTAAGCTAGCTCGTAATATTTGTATGATGAATCAATATATACGAGTATGCATGTATTCAGTCGATTCATTAAATTTGACAATTATATAGAGATTAGCAATTGAAAAAACTTGCAAATACGACGGTTGGTAGGGGAATGACAATAAATAAATATGTAGCCTCGAAGTAATAACAGGAAAGAATAACGTGTCTACATATATGAAAAATAATTTTCAAACTCTGCTAAGAAAAAAACTTTTATAAAATATAAATAATTTTACATAATTTCCTATTTATTTGGTACTCAAAGGAAAGAAAAATCAATATGTCCGTTGTTTACCAGTTCAATCTTAACGAGTTGTTTGGAATTGTCGGACTCACTCGAATTAAGCTACGCGTGCTAGTTAATCCAGCTTAATTATTTAACCCGGTCGTGGCCGATAGTTAACTCGTGGAGGATTGGTAGCATTACGCATTTACATCATTATGTTGGCAGTATGTATAATGACAAAACTAAGTAAATGGCTCCAATGAAAAGGGTAGAAATAAAATTTTATTAGAGGGATGTTGTTAAAAGAAATTTCCGATCGATTTAGTTAACTCAAGCGTGAAGTGCATTGTTTAATCGGCTATCTCTCCACTATGTTTATTTAATAAATTACGTAACTAAAAATAGTATTTTCTTTGCAATCTATAATTACAATTTGTGTTTTTTTCTGCTCTAGCTTTTTAATTAATTTGTATCAAGAAAACGAAATTCAGATGACATTCATGGTGCTTTTCCTGAAATGCTTTGCCATATGATTCGAGTAAAATGGCGTCAAGAAATCATGATTTCGTAGTTTTTTTTTAATACTTCTGCATTTTGATGAAAGGAAAGGCAATAAGAGGTATGAGTACGCCAAATTTTTCATCAATTTTAAAAAATTTCTAAATCAATAATAACAGTCATTCATTTTAAAGAGACATGGGTAAATGAAATGCCATATTGAATGAAATGCATCCGACTGTTGAATATGTTGTGCGAAGGATATGTTATTCTATCTTGTATTATTACTTATCAAATAAGTCAATGATTCATTAATACGAATTTATAAGAAAATCTCATCAATATTGCCGCAAAAACAAACCGCCAACGCAGTTTGTAAATATAATGACTCAATGACTTCCGAGTTATAACTACGTTAACGATATTCATTTGTTGTTTGGTTGACAGCAACTTCGTGATATCCTACTGATGTGGTTTTGGTCGATTCGATTTGCTACTTTTTTTTTATTCTTACCTAAAAGTTACAGCGCTTTCGTATTCCTCTTAAAATTTCGTCGTCTTGTGCGCTAATGAGCCAGAAAAGGATGAATTATGTATCGTATTATAGCATATTTACTCGTTACACATTTAAAAATGGTATCATTAAAAACTCATATCTTAGTTGTCTCTAAATGCTGTTTAGGATTAATTAAGCCAGCAAAGGAATTTTTAACGGAAAATCAGTTGTATTAATATTACTAATAAAAAATAAGTAGTTCATTTGTTCCAATCTATGATCGCATTTGAGATCTTTTTGATTAAAATATTTTGTAAACTGTTATGTTGGAAATACTTCATTCATCGCATTATTTTCTTCGTTAATATTTTACATGCACATTTATTTGGTTATTATTCAGCTATCAGCATTGCTGTCTTCAAATATGTGGATGATGATCAGCCATATATTTTAAAAAGTAAAATAAATCCGGAAACGGTGCATTTAATCATTAATCGATCCATTAACACATTACAGAATGGCTAATGAATAAATTAATCTACTTTTGATTTCAGGTGAAATTCCAAAGTATAAAAATTGGTAACTCTCGAAAATCGACGTATACTACCTTGATCAAAAATTTCCCGGAATTTATTCAGAAAATTAAAAATACAAGTTTATTCATCTAAATCTATATTGTCCCCTTCAAAGTAATCCCCATCGACTGCAACACACTTATGCCAGCGCTTGATCTAATCCTCGAAACATTTTTTATATTCGGTTTTCGGTATGTCCATCAGTGCTTCCTGCGATTTTTCCATTACTTCCTCTCGGCTGCTAAAACGCGTTCCCCGTAATGGTTTTTTAACTCGATTGAACAGAAAGAAGTCACAGGGAGCCAAATCAGGTGAATTCGGTGGCTGTTGGATGGTATTTGTTGCATTTTTCGTCAAAAAATTACGAATAATGATAGCACTGTGCGATGGTGCGTTATCATGGTGCAAAATCCACGAGTTTTCTGCCCACATTTCTGGTCTCTTTCGGCGAATTGCTTCACGCAAACGTCTCATAACGCCCAAATAATACTCTTTGTTTACTGTCTGGCCTTCTGGCAAAAATTCATGATGCACTACACCGTTGTAATCCATGAAAACCGTCAGCATTGCCTTCTTTTTTGACTGAAAACGACGTGGTTTTTTTGGTCTCGGCTCATTTGGTGAACGCCATTCACTTGCCTGATGTCTGGATTGCGTGTCGTACTCATAAACCCACGTCTCGTCTCCAGTAATGATCCTTTTGATGAATGTGGGATCGGATTCAGCCTCGCAAATCATGTCTTTTGCGACGTCAACACGGTCTCTTTTTTGCATGAAATTGAGGTCTTTTGGCACCAACTTTGCTGCTACACGACGGAAACCCAAATCATTAACCACAATGTCTTGGGCGGATCCATAGGCAATGTTCAAGTCCTCCGCTATTTCTCTGATGGTTAATTTGCGGTTATTGACCAACATTTCTTTTACTCTACCAATTTTTTCACCGACTTTCGATGTCGATGGTCTGCCACTGCGTTCATCATCTTCGATTGACTCACGACCACTTCTGAACCGCTCGTGCCACTGGTAAACGACCGTTTTTTTTAGAGAATCGTTGCCGAAACACTTTTCCAACATTTCCAACGTCCGTGCGCCACTAAATCCGTTTTTTACGCAAAATTTAATACAAGTTCGTTGTTGCAAATTTAAATCCATTTCTGCAATTGTAAAAAATCGCCAACACACACAGAGATAGATGTACTCTTGGCTACGTAACTTTTGCAAATGTCAAGTTATGACACTAAGATTTAAAGGGAATATCAACAACAGATGTACCAATTTAACAAAAAAAACAGAACTCAAATCGGAACGATGGGAGCGCCCCACGGTGGTTATTCCGGGAACTTTTTGATCAAGGTAGTATTTCCGATATTTTCAAGTTTTAAACATAGCAGTCAATGAATTTGAAACTTGATAATGCAATGAAAAAATGTAGATCCTGCTAATCAATCTGTGATACTTCAGAAAACTATTTTGAAATTATTCATAGAAGGCAGCTTCGAAGAAAGAAAAATTGTGGCTTTCTTTTATTATTCTTTGAAAAACCTGTAATTACAATGTTCACTCTCAAAAAATTATAAGCCTATTCGAAACTGGCAATTCAACTATCAAATTTCAATCAGTAGTGTAGTTAAAAGTAAAATGAGTTAAATGATACCGAGAACTAACTTTCGCGGTACAAAACGATGATATTATTAGCGTATTTATAAAATGATTTAACTTAAAACCACACACTTAGTGCTATTTATTATCCTCAACATCAATTTCGCACACTCTGAATTAACAACTTTGAAATACTGTAATTCCCATCAATTGAATTTTATGAGTATAAAATCGTGAAATATATCTGTTGATTCAATTAATACGATCAATTCGATAACCATAATCAACATTATTTTTTGTAAAATTAGTTTCAACGGATCAAATAACCAAATACGTCATTATAAACTGTTTTATTTCCACAAATAGACGACAGAAGAAGTATTCTTTTTAGAATCTCCACTTGTATTTGCTCGTCATTTAAAAATCTCAATTCCTCAGAAGTATATTATTTCCAGCTAATAAGAGCTACTAATGAAATGCCTAAAAATAAAACGGAGCAAACCTAAAACTACCGCCAATTAAATATCTAATTAAAACCGTCTCATTGACCAATTTGGTTCGATTTGAGAGAGGCAATAAAATAAGCCAAAGGGAAATGATAAAATAACACCACAAAAGTAATTAATTGGGGTTAAAATTTCAATTTGTTAATTTTGCTGTTACAAAAAACATTTTTGAGATTACATAGCAAATAATCAACATGACTAGCATATTTGTTGAATCCTCAAACCATTTCAGCTGGTCGATTTGTCTGTCGCAATTGCAAATTTAGCCAATATAATTTTTTTAATTATCAAGGCAATTTCTATGATTATCTCAAACATCGTCAAGGAAATGATTTTTTAGCGACTCGCCGAAAATCCAGTACGATCCTGCTAATATCTTTTTTATGAATCACACCTCTTTGTGCAAGAATATTAATTTCCCCTTGCCCTCTTCTCGTGGTTATTCTTTTTTCCGACCCCTATATTTTGTTATAAAATCATAGCAAAATTTAGCGGGAAAAATGTTTGTTATAGTTAATCATCGAAACGTTTTAGCTGCGAAGATTAGTTGGAAAAAATATTTGCTTTGAATTTTCTAAGAATTACTGTTAAAGAAATATTCGTACTTATTATTTAAAAAATAATACGTTATGACTCGACAGTAAATTTAAATGAGAGTGCTTTAAATTCACTGGTGTTTTTTACTAAAACACAACTTTAGTCAAAAAAAGACTGGAATAATAGCTAATGAACACCTCCACAGAAAAGTAAGGAAATTTATCAATTTTAAAATATTAGTAACCCTATTTTGAGCATTTAATTCTATCCATTGACCTGAGTGGAGTAAATTGAGATAAGCCAACAATTCTGAACTGCTGAGTATAACCGAATACCTTCTCTCCATGAAAACTTGTAAACTTGTCATCATCTTGATGAATTCATTCTTCTTTCGGGAATTTCCGTCGCTTAGGTGAGTCCATCAACTCACCTACGCGACGGACATTCCCGAAAGAAGAATGAATTCATCAAATAGACGTCGCGGAAGCCTTAGGATTAATTGCCGTCGTCTTCATTACATTTTAAAGTCCACTTGGAAAAAGTCCTTACAAAAGTAAGGTTATGAAATATTTAAAGAACGACGAGGAAATGTAGAGACAGTTAATTGAATGTAGCCATAAACTGTTCTGCACCGAAATGGAGAAACTTCACTGTGGAAAATTCATTCATATTTACCACGTTTCAAACTAATATCGGCCTCTATGGTGCTGGATTCGTAGGCCGGACATCGAGGGACATGGGTACAAATCCCGGTCAAGGCTAATTAATTTTTTCCCTGTGTACAATTCCCGCACATGCTTATCGACGTTTATAAACAAGAAATTTATATTCAATGCGAAAAATAATGGTTGTAATAATTAATTTTTTGTACTAAATTGATGGACATTGAGGTAAAATATTTTGACGCAACATGGCAACTTCGTTGCTTTTCGGTGAGACGTGGGCTATTGAAAATTATTTCAATGCAGTGTTTTCAAATTATCACGGAATAGAGATAATCCAAGATAAATGAAAATGTAGTAAAAGGAATGAGTGACACGGCATCATTTATGTAAAAGCTCCAACAGAAGTGGAATGAGCGAAAATGGTGAAAATCAAACATTTCTAAAAGTATGGACAGCATGAGGGATAAAAATTCGTTGGTAAAGTCAACTAAAATATGTGTAAATGAACCAGAGACAGTTGAAGTAGATATGCGCAAAGAAATTAGTGTGGCTACAACTGAACAGATTTTGAGTTTACAATTTTTATGCTGGATTCACATTTGATACAACTGATATTGCAAACATGGCTTTTCAATCTACACTTTTTTTTGTTGATGCGTTACAACGATATATTTAACCAATATAATTATTTTTATGCTGGATTCACATTTGATACAACTGATATTGCAAACATGGCTTTTCAATCTACACTTTTTTTTGTTGATGCGTTACAACGATATATTTAACCAATATAATTCTCATTGGTTAGTCATTCGTATAATAATTCAGCTAAAATTACGATATATTACGTGAATGAAGTGTTCCGAGAATTTGTATTGGTTTTATTTGACTACACCAAAAAATACCTGCTGAATAACTACGAATGACATTTCTGTTGAAAATGGGTACAGCTCGTAAACCTGATTTCAACAGTAGAACTATCTTCAATATTCACCATAGAGGAACAACAAGAAATGAATCACTTGAAAGACTCAATGGTTAAGTATACGGGAAGGAGGGAAACATTAGCCAAACAGAGAGAAAAGTTTTATTGTTAACCATATCATTTTATATACTGGGGTAATATTTTTCAAAATTTTCAAATAGATTTTATTTAAATAAATTCTCAAATTTTTAATGAATACCTGAGTTTTTTCTAAACTTTATCCATACGCAGGAGTATAATCAACCATTAAAATTAACGTTTTTAAATTTTCCAGTTCACAGAATTGTCTCCCATGATGGGTAGCTACGTTTCTCCGCTTGCATTTCCTGAAAAATTAATTTTCTTCGCGCGTGAGTCAATTTGGAAATCCCACGCGGAGTGGTCGCATGCAAAAGTCCTCGGCAGGAGAGTAGGCCACGCCTAAATTCTACGATCACGCATGAGTCGCTCATTCACTGTATCCGTGCTCACTTCTTGGTTAATTCACCGTGCTCTCTCCTCTCCAGTCTATGCCTCGTCCGAGACGCAAGCAAAAGAGAACTCCCCCCCCCCTCCCAATACACCGCACGAACTCCAGGAACCCAACGCCAACATCATCCCTTCAATGCTATTCACCTCGCCACGACGGAACACGAAAAATGCTTAAAATAAAAAAAACTGCGGGATTGAATTATAAATTGCTTTTGAATACGCGAAAGAAAAATTTCGTCATCCGGCAA
Source organism: Hetaerina americana (assembly GCF_022747635.1). NCBI lineage: Eukaryota > Metazoa > Arthropoda > Insecta > Odonata > Calopterygidae > Hetaerina > Hetaerina americana. Next base: position 376,321 of record NW_027286777.1, read on the forward strand.
GGCCTTCGGGGCCCCTCTCAAAAAAAAAGGTCGATTTTTTTTCATGAATAAACCCATTCGAGAGTTCCCTATTTCAATGGAAGGGATAGGAGGAGGGGGCAAGGGGTTGGGTGGGTGGTTTGGGAGGGGTACAACAACATGGAAGGGGGAGATTAAAAAAAAAAATTAAAACGGAACCGCGCTCGTCAGTGATGCAGCATTTACGCGTGAAAATATTAATTCGCGTCGAAGATTCGTCATAAAGGTAACCAACCAGCAGAGGCAGTTTTTTGCGCTCAGGCAGTTTTTAACTCGTTTCACCGCGCGGTGACACCTGGACAAAGGACTGGAAAAGCGTCCCGGGGAAACTCTTGAAATTATTCGCTGGAATGAAATTTCATTTCGCGAATATTCATAAAAATCGGTGGACCACCCCCACAAAACTGCAGCACAATTTGCAAGTCTGCATCCAAACATCCTCGGACACGATGTACAATTTCAATGAACGCAATATGTAAGGTGTAGACTGTTGATTAGTGTTTTCGCATTTATGTTGTAGTGATAGTTATCATTTGCAGAGGTTTCATATTAATTACTGATAGTGAGAGGATGGACGAGAGTTGAATCAATAGGTTGCACAAGAGGAGAGTGAATCGTTTCTGCATCTAAACCTACAGACAACCTACAACAAGCCTACAACAAGCCGCCGCAAGGGCGTGTGGCGGAGGGTATCAGGTAAAAGATAAAAAAAATTCCATGCAAAACCAACAATTTCACGCTATTCATGCTAAAACCTTTTTAACTTGCAAAGACACGCATGCAATTACATATGCTATCAACTAGCATGCGATACACATCTACATTAACCTACGAATATACATGTGAAATATTACTTATATATGCCTCATGTCTATGCAGCGTTTAATCCTGACTTGTAAATCGAATGTCTTTACTGTTTTTAGATTGATTTTTTTACTATTGTGATTCTTGATTTTTCGAAACGAGTGAATATTTGTATCTCTCTGCACTGGAGTCTATCTTCCTTATCGTGTCTTTCTGGTCTGATCTACCTAAAATAGTGTGGATCCATAATAATTCCTCGTGTGCGACTGTTAAACTCGAATGTTACGAGCCTTTCTAAAAGTCTGGTTAGTCTCGTTTGCTCCCTTCGCATCTCAAGCGATTCCCAGCCTAATAGCCGTAAAAGGTCTGCCACATTCGTCTTCTTATCTTAACAATTTTTGACGGATCTGGTGGATTTTCTCTGGTTTGAACTGAATTATTTTCTTCTTCAGCTCTTCATACCTTGTTCCGAATCACCTTACTTTGCCATTTTATGAGAGGCACCAAATCGAAATATCCAAAGAAAACGGACAGCGAACGGCACGTGCACACTCGTCAGGTATATGCAGTGCTCACCATGCACAGGAGACACGCGACGATAGATTTCAGTTCTCCACTCCAGCGCCCTAAGTGGACAGAAAACGAACCACGCCTCACACAAATGTTCATTGACTACCCAAGCGGGCAAGTATAAACCGTCCCGGTGAGTGAAGTTCCACCTTTACCGGTCATTGTACATAAGCAACGATTTGAAAGAAAGAAACATGGCTGAGGTGGAAGTGTGGATTGCGAGAAGGTGAAACTTAAAACTAGGAAGAAAATATGAATTCTTAATCTAAAAAGAAAGGAAAGCCGACAGGGAACGGCTTTTTACAAAAGAAAAAAAAAGAACGTGACTAACTGCCCACCGGCACACTCTGAGCGTAGAGCGGTACAAAAAGGAGGCGGAGGCGAAGGTCGCCCATTTCCCACAGCGGGAAATTACACTTGGGCAAGAGGAAGCGGGTTGACGGCAGGACAGTGGAGCGGATAAAATGATGCTAAAATGACTTAAGAGGACAGAGGAAGAGATCCGTCCAGCCGTGAAGCAGCTTATTTCTATGAAGAAAATTTAAAATTAAAAGACATAGAAAAGACTCACAGGCGAGTTACTCCTCTTTGCTTGCCTCGATTTCTACACTTCTGGACGAACATAATAGACCGGTCCGTACACCAACAAGGATACAGCCTGCGTGTACTTGTGAGATGTCACTATCCAGTTCTCCTACCACAGCGATGCCAATATCGATACGTAACAACAGCCACCTTTCTCACACACTCATACACACGCTGTGTGTATGAGTGTGTGAGTGTGTGTGTGTGTGTGTATATATATATATATATATATATATATATATATATATATATATATATATATATATATATATATATATGTATGTATATATGGGTCGCGGTACTCCAGTGGGTAGAGCGTTGGACTGCTGACCGGAGGGTCCCGGGTCCAAGGGACTCTGGGCACCTACAGCTCCACCCAAGCTATGTGATTTTTCGGGTACCAGGTCTTCCTGGAAAACCATAACCGGCACAGGTAAAGGAACTGGCCCCCCTACCCTGGTGTGTGAATTTCACACACCGTCGGGCTTAGTACTGGGTGAACTCTACCATCACCTACCAAACCGACCTTCGAGTTGATTACTGTGTTTATGGTTATATATATATATGTATATATACTGTGTTTATGGTTTCATATATGTATATATACATATATATGTATATATATATATATATATGTATATATATATGTATATATATAAATATATATGTGTATATATATGTATATATATGTATATATATATATATATGTATATATATGTATATATATATATATATATATATATATATGTATATATTTGTATTTATGGAGGGTGTTTCCATTTGACTGCCACTAATACTTTTAAGGTCCCTTCCACTTTTCAATGATTCCCCAATTTTTTTCTATCCTTCAGTTTCTTCTTTCAGAGAATTTACAGTTCAATTATTTTACTTTCCGGGATTAAACTTCCATATTAGTTCCAAATGAAGAGTGCATTAGAGAGATTGGTAGAGGGTCCTATCCGGTTACTGGTCGGGTTTAACCTCGGGTCGCACCGACTTTTCAGTAGTTTAATTTTTCGGATACGAGATCCTATTTGGAAGACCAATATGTGGTGTGTTGCAGCCCCTAATCGGTAGCCCATTATTATTATTCTAACTGCGTAAATTCCACATTCCTAATGGCTTAGGACGATATGGACCTAAATTTCATCCTTTTAACCATATTCGGGTTGATTTATATTTAATTATTTTATTTATTTTCCATATCTTTCACTAATTTGTGCATGCTCGGTGATGAAAACAGTCCGCGTCACACAACATAGCGGTGGCTTACTAGGGATCAACTAGGTAAATACGATAGCATACCTGGTTAGTCATGCATTAAATCTTAATGCGTAAGGATAAAATGTAAGATTTTCCGGAGACTCTTTACCTCGACTTAATTTGCTATTATGGTAAATTTAAAAAATATTTATTCATAACTTATAAGGGCCTTTCCTTTTTTAGTGGTCAACCTGTATTTCCAGTCTCTACATTGAATACATTCAGTCTAAATTCTTTGTACAACTAATAATTTCATCTCAATCACTGGCCTATCTTCATTTTATTCCTTTCTTAATTGGATTTCCTGACTACTCCTCCCCTCCCCATCTCTACAGCCTGTGTTTCACTATTCCAAAGTTCACTCAAACTCCAGTTCTCTCTCTCATATGCTCTCAACCATTGTTTTCAGGATTTCTTATACTTGTCTATATCCTGGGTATAAGTATTCTCCAGATAACCCAATTAGGCATTTTATTATTGAGCCTGAATTACTATGTACTCTACGTCATATTCACGCTTCTGGAGTTTGTGAATGGTGAAACTTAAATGCCAAAATTGTTTTACGGCCAAGTTGGCTCCTTAGGGTGGATTAAAATTTTTTTCCAACTCCGTCTACAACTAGATATTTGGTTTTCTCTGTGGTTTTTTCCTTCTTGCTTTCGAAAAGACGTATTCAACTCTCACCTCATTCCCACCCGCTGAGATTCCTCCCATCCTATCACGACTTTCAGCATCCAGTACACACAACCTCAAAACATTTATTTTTCTCCTTCGTCCCCTCCCCCCTCCCCTTTATCTCCTTTCGTCGGGTTTCGTTCGGAAACTTCCTCTCTCCTTGAACAACATTTGAAACTTGGTCGTTAGACTTCATTTCTGTCCGAATTACTTCTTCCATTCTTCGTCACATTCACATCTCCATAAGTCTCCAAACTATGCTCATTCTTTTCCCTCAGTGACCACGTTTTGGATCAATAGAGAGCCATTATTCATATTGAAGGCTTCGATGGTCTTAAATTTTCCATTTTGGCAAGCTCTCGTAGTGATTTCTTTTTTTTCTGGATGCATCCCGCTAAATGCTGTATTTACCAACTCATTTTATTCTAAAATACTGCTATAAGCTTATACATACAATTATTTAATCACATAAAAAAATTAGTAACGCTCAAAGAAACTTTTCTTAATTTTATGATGATGCACAAGCACCATTTTCCGAATTTCAAGGATAAGAATGAAGACTTAATAATAATAATGAGAATTGTCGCTATTGAGGAGGGGAAAGGGCTGTGGGCACGAGGAGGTAAGAGGGCTGGGAGGGGAGGAGTGTTTGAACTGGGAAGGGGGTCGAAGAAATCGGTCGTAAAAAATAATTTGTTGTTCTAAATATATATATATATATATATATATATATATATATATATATATATATATATATATATATATAACAAAATACACCACAATATATAACAATCACATGGAAATAGGGCAGGAATAGAATAGGGATGTTAGACGGGATGAAGGGAGGAAGGAAGTACACCTTGGGATATGTTTTTTTAGAAAAAACCAAATACATTTTTGGTAGTGAGATGTTGGACGAGATGAAGGGAGGAAGCAGGCACTGAGAGATGAAAAGGGACCTGATGTAGAGTAGGATGTTGTGTTTTGCTAGGGGTCACGAAATATTTATTTAGTAGCTGTGTCCATCCAAAACCTAACTTAACCTAATAACATTATATATATATATATATATATATATATATATATATATGTATATATATATATATATATATATATATATATATGTATATATATGGGTCGTGGTAGTCCAGGGGTAGAGCGTTGGACTGGGAAACAAAAACCGGCACAGGGAAATGAACTGGCTCCCCAACCTGATGTCTGAATTTTACGCGCCGCTGGGCTAAGTACTGGGTGAACTACCATCATCTACCAAACCGACCTTCGGGTTGATTCCTGTGTTTATGGTTTTATATATACATATGTATATTATCATTATTATTATTAGGTAATATACCGGTTAAGGTAGGTGCTTGGATGGACACAGCTTCTAAATAAATATTTTGTGACTCTTAGCAAAACACAACATCCTACTCTAAATCAGGTTCCTCTTCATATCTGAGTACTTCCTTCCTCCCTTCAACCCGTCCAACATCCCTATCCTGTTCCTTCCCTTTCCTTACTTGCCCAACATTCTCCCCTCTATCACAGTCTTCAACATACCCCTGCCGGTCAATACCCCTTTCATCTACTTTTCCTGGCTCCATAGGATTTCTCCCAACTATATATGTATATATATATATATATATATATATATATATATATATATATATATATATATATATATATATATATATATTAAGGTTAAAAAAGTCAGTTGCTGCCGACGTTTCAACTGCTTGCTTTTCCATTTTCATCAGTGTGGGTGGACTTCCGTATAAAATAATTATGCAATTATTTGCAGCATTACCTAATACGGCGGAAGATCCTTTAAGAATTCACTCACGGAATGCTCCAAGAAAAAAACACTAAATATATCTTCACCATATTATTTTGCCAATCATCTATTTGGAAACCTTTCAATGATTTAACTGTGTGCTGTTTGCTTAGTGTTGCTGTCACAGGAAATCCATCGTAATCCTCAGATTGTAGTGTAAATAATTGATATAATATCAGTTTATTAGATAATTTATCGTGAATTTCCTTCCACGAAACAGTTGGTGGATACTTTCACATCTATAAATATTAATAATGAGTTCATTCCGTGGATTTTGTTTCAGAACATATATCTCTTCGTTCATATTGATACCGAATCGTTCCACGCACACCGTTATTCAATCGCTTTCTCAGCGCGGTCAGTCGCCTGGAGGCGGAGTTTTAAGGGGTTCCATAGCCCGTATTGTTGTGTTCTGCTTTTAGGGCGAGGGCCGGGGGCGCTCCGTGATTGTCTGAAACATGGTTGGTGCGACGGATGGAGTAACGAAACCCGAAACGAAAGCTGAGTTGAGTGGGCGGGCAATATATATCATTCGCCCGAGGGAAGGAAGGCGAAATGTAAATCCGAGTGATTGCATTTCACCGTTTTCCGTTTCGCATTTCCCAGGGCCGGGTTTCGATTTTTTTTTTCGTCGGAGCCGCGGCATGTCACGTGGTCCACTTAAACCCTGGTCCAGTCCTTCTCTTTGGATAAAAATAATAAGCGAATGAAAAGAAAAAAAAATTAGCAACACATGGCGATCGGAACACAATCAAGGGGATAGGCGGGGAGGGGAAGGGGGCGTGGTGGAAGTTAGCTGAGAACAAATGAAAAATGTTTCCCGCACGCCCTAGTTCGGTTAAATGTGACTGTTGTAGTGGTTGTTGTTAACTTTTTTTGCTGCATAACTTATCTCCGCTTCCAATTACCGGCGTGCGCAGATGTCAACTTGTTTATACGCATATTATTACTGCACGGTCCCTGGGGCTATCTGTGCCATAAATCAACGCAACGCTAAAAACAATTAACCAAACCTTCGCAGATGGAAATTCTGAGCCGCCATCAATTTATATCAGTCAACAATTATTTATTACGTTTCTTCATTTATTTATCTCTACATAAAGAAGGACGAATGCTTGCTTTTTCATTAGCGTGAGTAAAATGTTGGTCCATTAATTTCGTTGCAAAACAGAAAGCAAAGATTATTTCAAACAATTGGAGGAAAGATTGACTGGGGTATTGTCCCGCGTAAGGGTATTCTCTGAAGTTTTTCCTAAACTAATTCACATGTATACTTCTATATATCGCTCCCATTAGTGGTAAAACTTTTAACACTGGTACTATGCCTCTATGCACGGGAAAAATTATTTCCCCTGTCTACCACTTTTCTTTTACGCTTTAAAATATCAAAGTATTGAGGCACAGACGTGTAACCTGGAATAAAATGCGGCTTATGAATGAAAACACTTACATTTTTTTCATTTTGTGAAATTGTTAAAATTCTAAATGCACTTTAATAGAATTTTGATTCTTTGGAGTGAGGTAGCTCGTATGGTCTCAATATTCTCGCCCCTTCATTTCCAAAAGCAATATTGCAGTGACCCATCCCAATTTCACGCTTCAGCTTATTAGATATAATGATGACAGAATTTTTATAAAATTTGTCGAATCACTTTGTGTAACCCTGCGTACTCTTGCTGGAAAGTTCATGAAACCAAGAAACTGGTATCGCTAAATAAATCTAGTAAAATTATCTTTTTTCTTCAGTTTTCGTTGCAAGTAGATGAGGGTATAATCCAAATCCCACACTTAAATGATTGGTCAACAACTGGCGACAAAAATGGCGGCGAGAATTACAAGAATTAATTTTTCTCTCATGCGTTTTACTTTCGCAATAAAAAGAATCACACACAGAGATAAAGACCGAAATTTTCTTTTCAATGATCTTGCTCCTTTTACATTGAGGCTTTCCTGCTACCCCGTGCCACACGCCCTTTTAAGGTGACTCGTTTTCATGACACATTTTCTAGATGAATCTCGTGTTTGATT